>NW_017962988.1:0-291683 GCF_001890905.1 Aspergillus aculeatus ATCC 16872
TAATGTAAACCCTAATGTAAACCCTAATGTAAACCCTAATGTAAACCCTAATGTAAACCCTAATGTAAACCCTAATGTAAACCCTAATGTAAACCCTAATGTAAACTATAACTAATGTTATTCTTAATTAATTAATAGTTTTAATCTAAAAAACCCGATATATATTATATATATTTTAAAATATAGTTAAAATTATTTAAAGTAATAATAATCTATTTACTTCAACTTTATTAATATATATTTTTTTTTTTTTTTATCTTTTCTTTCATCTGATTATTTTTATAAATTTCTTTTTTATAACTATTTCTTCTCTTTTCTTTAACCGAACTTTTAATATAGTTGTTTTTTTAAATACAGAGCTGAGAAAAATTTTTTTTTTTAAAAATTATAAAACAGTTGCTAAGGCCCTTCCAATGGAAGAAAAATAAAAAAAAATTAAAATTAGACTTTTTTTAAAATATTAAAATAAATCTAATTAAAAAAAGATTTTATAAACTGATTAAGTAAGAGAAAGAAGTATTAAATTTTTTTATTTTTATTTTTTTTCTTTTTCTTTTTTTATATTTATATATTTTATTTTTAGTTTTTTTTCTATATTTTAAAAATTACTATTCTATTTATATAAAAGAATATATATATTTAAATAAAAAGAAATTTATTTTAAGACCGAAGCACCGATAGAAAAAAACAACAGATTAAAAAACCAATTTTTTTTTAAATATAAAAATAGTTTAATTTAATAATTTTCTGTTTTTCTATAGTTTTTTAAAATTTTATTTATAAATTAGATTTAATTTTAAATTAGACTTCGATTCAGTATTCAACAGCTTATAATAAAATAGTTTATTTTTTAAAAAAAAAGATTTTAATATAATTTTCCGAAATATATTAAACTGAAATTAAAAAAATATATTTTTAATTTTTTAATTCTAAAAAAATATATCGGTTCTTTAATTTTAAAATATATTAAAATTATAAATTTTAAAAAATATATTTATTTCTCCAGCTTCGACTCCGACGACTATCTAATAATTTTAAAAATTAAAATAGTTAAAAAAATAAAATAAATATATTAGATTATTAAAATACCGATTTTATTCCGGGTATTCTCTTTAATTATTTAAATTATAAAATTAATAAAAAAATATTAATTATATAATATCAGTCGATCTACTTTCTTAATATTTTATATTGTTTTTTATTTTTAATTTATAATAAACCGAAGCTTTCGAAATTTATAATTAATTAAATATAAAATAAATAATATATCTATAGATATAGTATAATTTATAATAATTTAATTATTTATATTTTTTATTAGTTATAAATTAAATTAAATTTTTATTAAATTATTAATCAGTACAGTAAGAACATTTCGAGGAATAATTTTAAATCTTATAATATTTTACTAAAATTTAAAATAAAATATAATATTAAAAAAAAGTTCTGAAACTGATTCTACTTAAAATGATTAAAATTAAATAAACTGTTAAAAATTTTAATAATATAATAAGCTTCTAATAATAGTAAATTATCGACTGAAAAATTTAATACTTTTTATACAGTACTGAATCTATTTAATAATATATTAAAAAAATTAAAAAATAAAATATTAATCTAAAATTATAGTAAATAATAGATTAGTTATCAAAAGTTTTTTAGTAGAATCTTTTTATATAATTAAAGAAATAAAATCTAAAATTAAATTAAAATAAAGAATTATATTATTCCTGCTGGCAAAATCTTTTTTTAATATATTAAAAATATAAAATAATTTTATAATATTTTTAATAAAAAAAGTTCGCACAGACGAAGAGATAAGAAATAGAATTAAAAAATATAAAAATACTAATTTTAATAAGAAATTTATATATTTATTTTTTAATAAAAAATAATATTTTTATAATACTAATATTTTTTATAAATAATAAAATCGATACTTTAAAGTTATATAATTAGATTATCAATTAATATTTAATATAGAAAAAGCCTATAATTAAAATAATAAAAAAGAATTTTACCGATATTTTCGATTTTATAGTACTATCAGATATAAAAAATATTTTAGCTTTTAAAAAATTATTTAAAAATAAATATTATTTTTTATATTTAAGTACCGATAAAATTTAAAGATTTTATATAATTATATTAAAAGTCTATCTTTTTAATACAGAAAAAAATATTAATCTTATATTTTTAATATATAAATAGAATATTTTTTTTAATATTAAAAAATAGTTTTTTATATAGAAGACTGTCGATTTCTATAAAAAGCTATTAGAAAAATATTTTTGAATAAATCTATTTTATAAAAACTGCTAAATATTCGGTGACTTTTATATATTGAATAAATCTTCAATTTTTTATATTAATTTATAAACTTTCTTTTTTATTATTATTTATTTTTTTATATTTAATTTTTTTAGTTTATCGATATTTTAATAGACTTAAACAGTTTATATTATATATTAATTCGGTTTTTAGTATTTAATAAATAGACTTTTTTCTTTTTTATCTTTTATATTTATTTTTTTTAAAATATTGATTTTTATTTTTATTCTTCAGTTTTCCGCTCGGTACGTATGTCTTATTTGCGAAGAGAAAAGAGTATTATTTTTTTTAATATTTTAAATCTTTTTTTAGTTTAAATACTGCTTTTTTTTACCGCTTCAGAAAGATAATCTTATATATATATTAAGATAGTTAGAATAAAGGAAATAACTATTAATCTATAAATTATTATTTCTTAAGGCCTCGAAGCCAACATATATTATAATAATAATTAATTTATTTCATATTAAATATATATTATTTATATATAAATCGAATTTTCTAATTTTGATTATTATAAATTTATATATAATTAAATATCTTCGATATTAGATTATTTTAAATCTAAATATAATATTTTAAAAATATAGCTGAAACTATATAATTTATATAAGCTATCAATTTTATAATATTTATTTAATTTAATAATCTATAGATATTCATTAAAATTTACAGATTAGATATTTAAACTTATATTTAATCTATAGATTAAGCCTATTAATCCAAAACCTGCTAAGAACCGGGTTGGGTTTAAACCCGACCTGTAAACCCGCGGGCTTTGGCAAGGCCTAGTACTCACCCATCATCTGCAATGAGTGGGAACAAAGGCCTGATTATCGAGTGTACTCTCTGTTCTGTGGTTGTACATGTCAGGAGGCCTTGATGTCGGTAAGGTTCTTGCTTTGTACCGGATATAATGTATGGGGCTCTTCATCGTGTCCATCAGCCTGTGGCGGAGTTGTATAGCCTGCGTACATACACCACAACTACTTTTAAGCTTTTTGGCAGGGTGGGGTGACGAGCTGGTTGCCCGAAAAGGACTAGTAACTTCTCGCACTCCAAGCCTTATCCGGCAACCCGCTTACGCCCCGCCCGCGGGGCTGTGCTTGCAATGATCATTTCTCTGTCTACCTGGAACTCTGGACTGTCTTATAAAAAGGGAGTTCAGTGCCAGAACTCTTTGAGACAAATGTCTGGTGCTTTGTTAAGAGAGATCTTCGACATCATCATCATTTAGGGTTCCACCACACCGCACCACAGGACACAATAATGTCCCGCTCACGATCAGAGCACGGGGGTCCCATTGGCACCCTGGTCCATGGAATCACTTCGGGCATCGGTTTTGCAACGGAAGTTCACAGATACAAGAAGGCAAGGAAAGCTGCCAAAGAAAAACAAGACCGAGGAGAGCAAATGCAAGCACCATCAGAAGAACAAGATCGAACCCTAGAACAACACAAACAAGAAGATGTATCACGTTCTGCCTCTCCTTTACCTCCGCCATATACAACAACACCTCTTAGCATGAATCAAGAAGCTCCAGATGCCACGAGTCCAGCCCCAGCCGACTCACCTACTGCCCGGAATGACCTCGAGTACTCGTGGGAGCTCGATGAAGCGCAGGAGCAGGTCTTGAAGAGCCCCGAGGATGCGCCTCGGAAGAGCAAACAGGGAACTGCCAACCCAGACAAAGTGATTGCCGCCTTTCTCCTTCGGCGTCCTCCTCCTCCCGTCGCTTTGCTAAATCCCAATACCAAACTTCTATACCCAATTGCGGTTCCTCAGCGCCGTCCTAAGGACAAGAAGCGCGGATTCATCCGCGCCTATGCCCCCGACCTGGAAACCGTCGGCATTGACCAGGAGACATGGTTCGACGTGATTGAGACACTGAACGAAGCAAGCCTCGCCAATCCGTGGATTAACGCCATTAACCTGGCATCGTTAGCGGCTACCCCGCTGCCCTTCGCAATTTCCACGGCTATATCTGTGGCGATCATGGTTGCTACCGATATTGCAATCGAGGCACAGAGCCGGTATCGGTAATCATCACCCTTCCCACGTCTTATGTTATTGTGCAAAATATTTGTACTGACAATGACATCATCAGACAAAACAAAGCCCTCGACAAGCTGAACCAAGAGTTCTTCCGACCGCGTGGGCTCTATTGTCTCGTAATGACATGGGACGCTACAGCCTCCGACGCTCGCACTAACGTGAATATCAACACCACTATCCAAGACACAATGGATGGCCAAGGGCGGATGTCGCATCGATTCCAGTCTTCGAGCGGTGTCAATAACGGCATTGAGTCAATCCAGACGGCGGAGCTCATCTTCCCGGGTCTAGACTTCCTCGCTATGGCGTCCAAGGATGAGCAAGCTGGCTTCAAGAAGAAGATGGAGCGCGGAAAGCAGTTTCTAGATGATTACCTCGACCGCAGGGCCCAAGCCAAATTTGTCAGTATCACCGGTTGACCACTTCTGTTCACGGTTGGCTTGTGACCACTTTACTGACCGATATACATTTGCTGCAGCTCGCCGAGAACCCCAATAGCCATCTCACCCAAGCTGGAAAACCAGCATTTGCTTCCAAGTACGCCGATCCCACGCATCCCATGCACAGTAGTTTGTCCGTGAGCGGGATGAGAGGGACTTTACAGCAAAATCGTGGCTTGGGCGCCCGGGGCGAGACCGGACGCGGATTAGGAGGAAGACAAAGCGGTGGTGGTCTCCTCGGGCTGGTCAACCTAGCTGCTTCCCAGGTGGCGGCCCATCGTAACCAGCAAAAGTCCAACCCCGACGAAACCAGCCGAGAGAATCCACCAGCGCCGTATGGGGGGCCAAGTTCCGGGTACATTGATGGACGTGAGTACCAGCAACAACAACCCTCCCGCGCTACGACTGGTCGACGTGTAGGCGGAGGCCTCAATTTGAAAAAGCTACTTGAATCGGTATGGGATTTGCATCCGACCCTTATCCCTTCCTGCTGAATGACTGACAATCCGGATAGAAGGTACTTTACTTGATGGTCGTCAATATGCCGACGGAAGAAGAATTAGCTCAAGCACGAACTCTGACCGCTGGATGGAGTATTCAGGGGAAACCGCAGGAATTATAAGAATGTTTCTTCGCCGAATCCCGGTCGGGCTGGTAATAATTTAATGTGCTCTAGTGCGCTACTCTCTCCTGCTCAATGCGCCTATCTGCTGCTGAATTCCCAAACGCTACAATTCATTTTTCAGATCACTTTATATGCGCGGCGGTACACAGATACTTTTGTAGTTCGGACGCATTCTTTTTCAATCCTCAGCAGCTGCCCCATAGTATGTAGACGCCACTCCGGACGGGTCTGAACGTCGCTGTTCAATCAGGCCAGGGAGACTCTAGCGGACACTCTTGGGCATCAGCATGTATTCACTTGTCCAATCTGCCATCACATATAATGCACTTTTTGTTCGTCAACGCCTTGAGATTATATCACTTCATACTTACTCTTTGATTGAGGTTTCTCCGATATACCTAATACCTTCAAACGTAACCGTAACCGGAACAAGTCCTTGAGTCTACAGAGAGATAACATCATTCCCGGCCGTGGTGTATTCGCTCATGCACTGATATCCTAGCCGAGCATCGACCGCCCTCTTCAGTCCGCCACGCGGAATTTTACATGCTGTGGCCCTCGGAAAGTATGCATCAGACCTTCCAACAAGCGAAAAGCGCATGTCTTGCTCGGCTGGCTATCTCCAATCAACTCTGGCCACGACCCTGGTGAAAGTGACTCGAACAACATACCATTGCAGGGCAGACGCGCGGGTCTTGACACACCTTGGTACGTAGCCATTGATAAGTCTGTCCCAATGGTTCAGGTATGGCTGAATGCCGATGCGGACATTAATATATCCGCTCCCAACAATTCGTTCAGCATGAATTGTCAAGTCTGTCTAGTCTTACGCGCTGCGTCCCGCTTATAGTATATCTCATTTCACTGAAATGGGGCAGATCTTTCGGCACACATGACAAAGAAGATGAGATGGGTGAAGAGGAACACAGACTTCGAAAGCGAGAAATTGCCATCTTCTTCGTGTCTTCTTTTTGCTTTAGCCGTGCTGCCCATTAGGGCTCTGACAGATGGCGTCTGTCTCGCTCCATGGCTTCGCATGCGAATGGAGCTAATATGGAATCCGTAGCATCGGACGAAGCGCCTCGTCCACGCAGAGACAAAGGCGACCCTACGGCCTCACTCCAATACGCCACCGCACAAGTAATCCAGCGCTTGCTGATTCTATTCTGATTCGGACTGCGGCCTGATCTCCTAATGCTAGTCGCAAAGCATCCTTCTATACACTGAGGAATGTGGAATAGTCATCAACCGACGGCACGCGCTTCTCGACCTCCAGCTTCAGACGGCGATTTACTCACCTCTTTGGGCAATGAGCTCTTTCATGACTCGATTGTGATAAGGTTAAACTCCAGTATGTCACCCCGCAGTCTCTTCAACTCAAACGTGATTACTTCTGACCCATACATTGACGGCAGCTATCGAGTAACAATTAAAGGCTTGTCGATAAGGACGCAATGAGTCGCGCCAATTAAATGATGGTAGAGTCCCATGCCCTGCCCATTTCTGTGACCATGGCCGCTATCAGGATACCCCAACATCACCCGTTTCCTCACTAAGGGAATGGATAGGGAATGGATCAGAACTAATGCCGTCTCGCGCGAGAAAGCCCCTTGTAGAGTCAATGCCAAGCGCCGTGGCAATGAATGGAGGATAGCCAGCACCGCGGAAACAGGGAGGGAGATTATCACCCGCAGCGTCGCGCTATTCAGGGTGAAACACCCGAGGAGGAGAGGTTGCGTTAGAATGTAAGTGCTCGATTTTTAGTTTCCTCGCGAATGATGTCAGCACGGTGCTACCAATGACTTCTTCTGTCCGCCTTGCAGATGAACGGGGAAAGCCAGATAAGACGATGGATAAAACCCCTGTGACTCACTGCATTGGTCTCTGATGTTGACTCCTGCGTCTACCTTGGCCTTGGGAATGGCTTGATAGTCTTAGATACCTAGACATCTGATCCCTGGGTCGCGAAGCACGATCGCCAGTTCCAATTTGGCTTGCCAATTGGATGAATGTATCTCAACCCCTTTATTTCGATCATATTCGCTCTGATGTAAGTTCTATAGCTGGTATAAAACTGACAGGCCTCAATTCTTCTGTCGATCCCTGCGTCGTGCTACTTTCCTACCGCTTCCTTGACTTTTTTTCAAATGAACTCATCAGATCATGGACCATGTTCGCAGAGCTAATGAACAACTGCCCATGTTGAAAATTGATGCGAATGATTCTAGAGTAACGTGCTTCAATTACTCTTGCTGATCCAAGTATGCTTGCTCGAAGTTCTCCTTGCATGTCTAGTCTAAGTCTGGCTCGACAGACTTGCCGAAGCTGTAGATGCTAATATCAAAGTAAGTCGTCATAATATTCAGCGTCGCAGATGCGGTAAACAAGCGCTAAAGCGTCCGTCTTTCTGGCTTTTGATGCTGTCACGCCATGGACACCATCTGGGAGCAAAGACTTGATATCCTTGTTATCCCTTGCTCGAGGTCCCTCCCCCAGTTCACGTGAATAAACCTCATGCTGGGAAACGAGTGTTTTTGAAACCAGGTAACATCTTCCGTTGGCGTAAAAGTGAAAGATATCGGGGGTCTTGGTCTATAGGTCTATACATACAGCATCGGCTCTGCCATACTTCCTCTGTGACTAGAGGCACAACGAGCATAGGTAGCATAGATTGTGATAGCTTCTTTGATTATTAAAATTCTATGGACTTGATCGTCTTTGTCACTTAAAAAAACCCGCTCAAGTTCAGCAGACTAGATACGCAATCGAACCAACACATGACCTGTGCTAGTGCTAGCAAGACGAGCTACGTAGTTAACAACAACACCAATTCAGGGAGTCAGCCCTTCTTTTTATTGAAGTGTGTGGGTATTCTAGACTGAGTATAATCTTATCAACACAGTCTGTTGCGTCAAGGTCATTAGGGATTAGGTACTCCCCTTCTATATCTATATAGTGAAGTCTACTCAAGTTAGTATCCTACACCCGCCACTTTATAATTCGGAGCTGGGTACTTTCGGCCCAGATTGTGGAAGAGAGATTCTCTTACTCGCATTCTATCCAGCTTCTAGTCCGATGACTACTTGATTGGGTGTTTAAGTCATCAATAGTGCCACGCCACAGGGCCGATATTATGCGATTGAATCAAATAGCCCCGCAAGGTGTATTCTGCGACTCTATGCGACCGGTGCATGGTATCGGTCTGCAGTACTACTGTTGTCGGGGAGGTGAGGGGGGCGCGGGGAGAATATTGGCGTTGTGCGTGTAATACCTCGCTTCAGCAAGGTCACATGATTATTAATATATGATTACCAGAATTTATTATTATTTTTTTTCTTATTGAATTCATAAATCTTAAGCCATCAAACTTCAGTGATTCCAGCGAGATTTCATCAATAATCAATGAAGGAGGGTAAAAGCTGAGAGTGGCTGTATAGGTAGAAGTTGCCTGGCAAATGCGCTCACTTTACAGTTCGCCTGCTATATCTATGTCGAGTTATCCTTTAGCCGACCGAAGGCATAATCGCTCACGTAACCCCCTCACTGGTCATTATGTAGCGGATTACATAGTCTTATGCAAAGTAGCCTGTAATGTACCGTACTGTCTGTTCTACTGAGCCTAGTCGATTTGATCTATCCAAAATAAGAAAAAGGTTCTTTCGAGCACTGGGCTTAGCACCGGTGCGCTACTCGGTAATGCGCCGAGGACCCTCCTCTACCGCTTTTCTAGATTTTATTGCTTTAGAAATACTATTGGTTAATCCTACGCTCTCGATGACTCAAAACCTCGTCATAATTCATTTCCGTATTTGAGGCGGAGTCGGCTGCGAGCTGTCACCTTTTCAGCTCCAATCAGTGGCCCTAGCCACCTACAGATACAAGTAGAATGCATCCACCATGTGTACACGATCAAGAAATGGATTCATCAGTGCTGGTTTGTTCCGGTCAACCTGTTTATGCTGGATTATGGCGATGGGATCAAGCCATAGGGCAAATGGGTGCCTTCAAATAGTCCTCTATCTATGACGACGAGGGGGTCAACAATATCGTTGTCTGATGCTGGCATATTGGAAGGGGTTCTGTTGGATTGTTGACTCTGGGTGACAGGGGAAGGTGATGACATAATAACGGGCGGGACGATTGAAACGGTCGGCTCTGTTTTTTTCTTTTTCTGGTTGAAAATACATACAGTACTCCGTAATTTTCCAGCTTTCAAGGTTATGTTCGGCGATAAACCTTTGCATCCCCACCTGCCCCACACCCACGCTAAACTCGCCTGCAGCGCCTGAATTCCGACTCGTAGTCCTTGCCCGAACTCATCCATCCATTTGCTGAGAATGCGTCAGGCACAGGGTCTGCCAGTCCACCACTCCAACCGGGTCTGCAACCATCTTTTGTCTTATCGAGACCACTATGACCATTCTGTCTCTGGAGAATACCACTATATATACTCTGATCCGCAGGGAAGGAGAAAAAAGATGACTGATATTGACACCAACTGCGATCTGACCGCAGTTCCTACCCCTGCACGCAACTTAGCCATTCCCTGCAGACTTGTCGGTTTGTTAGGACAGGAGTTCCGGGAGGAGGTAACTGCAGGCCTCAAAAATTATGCTGGGACGTGCAAACGCCCATCTGTGGCTGACAGCATCGCTTTCGGCTAAACCCTGCACAACGGGGCTTAAAGGTGGTCTATACGCAGCTGTGGGTGAAGCTACCAGTAGCTAGTCTTGCTATACAAAGAGCGCGGGCGCAGGGCTTAGTGGCGGTAACAATCCGAAAGAACATTTGCGAATAATTTCGAGAGTTTAGTAAGCATCCGGACTGCTTATGACGGAGGAGGTTGGAGTATTGAGAAAGTGATTGTGGTCGCAGGAATCTTCGTGCGCCAACCTAGTGGCCTCGCTTAAGAAAGGGAGGAAGCCTAAAGCGGCCCCGGCTTAGCCAGCTGGTCAAGGGTAAGGGAAAATTCCCCATGGGCTGTAATCGCACAAATACACTAGAAAGACAGCAGACGTCCGTCCCTTCATGAAAACGCCCGCCTGATGTTCGGAGCTCCAGATGATCTGTATCGCCGATCGATCATCTCCCTGGCTTGAGCAGATCTTGTTAGTAAGCATTGTTCAAGTCCACTGCATGCGCGGATTGCCAGCAAGGTGAGGAGTATCAAAGGCTTTTCAAGATAGACGGCCTTGCTCCTTCTTGATGTACCTCGGTGGTCAGCACTTGCGGTGGGAAATGGGGTACAGCTGGTGTAAGCCACTTCATGCAACATAAAATACCACTAAAAGGCCGTTAGCCAGGCCGTTTTTCCACTCGGGGTGGGTTTGTGTAGCTGTCTCTCCCTTCGTCAATCGAACATAAAGCTTCTCCATATTTCATCATCCATTGAGAGCCCAGAAAGGCCCTTTCCTACAACTCGGCTGACTCCGGGATCCCCGCAACCAGGCCGTTTGCCCTCTTATTTCGGTAATAGAGTCGATTCGAACTACTCCCGTAAGCCGCTTCGTTCGATTGTTCATCTGTCAGTCTAGCCTATCCCAGCCTTCCTCCGCCGGTGAAGGAAGGGGACCGCAAATTGTCCCCAGCCCTGAGGTGGGCACTGAAGGGAGTAGCCGATACCGCTTGGGCCATTCCAGCGAATGAAGCCAAGGTGGCAGTGCCGGTCCGCTATTGTGTCTTATGCGAGTGAAACTAGCGTCAGAAGGTGAGAGATTGGACTGGATAGCCTTTAATTATGCTCATTCCACGGAACTCCTAGCAATAGACAACGTGGTCAGTCCACAAAGTCATATTACCCAGTGAACTGAGTCTCTGCAGGCCCTGTCGCACTATTCATGATGTACAGTACGATTGATCGCTTCCGATCATGTCTCGCCAACCCTACAATACTATGCGTACTGCCAGTGAAGACGAACAATTGATTTTGGTTGATGCTTACAACTCTTCTGCACGGTTATGTCTATTCTCTTTGATTTTCTTTTTCATGAAGACCTCAGAGTAATCGTGGCACATCACAATCCCATGGCCCAATCTAGATAGCTCTGAACCATGCCATGACAAATACTCACATATCGAGAATCCCCTCCAGCCTTAATGCTCCACCCTCCGTGCTCAACAGGGGGGAGGGGCCAGGGGGAATGCGATGGAAAAAAAAATCTAAACATACAATTCGATGAAAAAAGAAAACAAAAAAGGCAATCGCACATCAATCAGGTATCATGTCATTTCTTCTTTCATGGTCATCGCTAAAATGCTATAAATTGCGGGGGTCAGCTAAAGAGGACCGAAGCAGAGAGAAAGAAGGAGAGAAGAAGAGAAGGATCAGATTCCCGGCAACTCCATCGCGTTGCCGATCTGGGCCATAAGATTGAGAAAGACATTAACCTGGTATAATTCGTCCAAGCGACGACAGAGTTTGTCGACAAAGCCGCGCTCGATGGAGCCTCGCTCGAATGTCTGGTATGCCACAATAATGGGGTATAGAATGCGATAAATGAAACAGCGGGGACCCTTGGTGATGTACGCCTCCAAGCTCCGGCAGATGTTGCAGGCCCACTGATACTGCTCATTGCGTGAGGGTGGAGTTGGATTGGTATTTGCGATAGTGATGCGTAGAGCCCAGTAGTAGCACATCACAGTGGTAAGCAGGAGGTCGGGGTAGGTCAAGAGCCGGGGAGTGAAAATATGTCCGTCTTCCGGGTGGTGACAGGCGAAATTGGGGAAGGAAGCATCCAACTTGTGATCGGACTCGACGATGGATCCGTGGGGATAGGTTGCGATGTTCTGCTTGTACCAGCTCTCCAGGCGACTGTCGAGGGTTTGTGCCCAGCCACTTGGGGAGCCATGCCCATTCAACAGTTCCTCGTACTTGAGCCGTCCGGATGCCAGTTCAGCTTGGTATTTCTCCGTCTGAGAAAGATAGCAGGGCACCTCTGCCCCAATATCTAGCAGCTGGTGAAGAAGATCTTTTGACTTGTGAGCCCAGGGGATTTTCATCCAATCCGGATGGACCAGAAATAGTGGGCGCCGGAGAAGGATTGAACCCGCGATCTGTGTGTATTTCCACTTAGTCAGAATGTGTTGTTGGAGGAAGGAAGTGATTCGCTCTCCTACCCAGTAAATGCGATGGTCCAGAAAGATGGCGTGAGCAATGCCAGTTTGATGTTCCTCGGGTTTGCGCGACTGTAGCAGCTGCGCGGCACCCAGCAAGTGCTTCATCAATGCGCCACTATCGCCGGTAAAGACCTCGCGTATAATGAAAATGAAGGCGGCGACAAACACGTCCAAGGGCACAGATCGACCACTACACCGTCGAAGAGCCCGACGCATCATGCGGATTGCGTACATGTTATGTCGATGGCCCGCCATCTCAATATCTCTGTCTCCCCAGGTGCGGCCGATGAACATCAACGCAGTGTTTTCAAAGGCGACCTGCAGGAGTTCCGATCGACTTCTCATCTGGGATGCATCGCTTAGGATAAATCGTTTGAGCCCAGTCTCGCGCTTGCTAAGTGGGCAACAGTCTTCGATCAGGCGATCGATGAAGATGTCCAAAACAGCTGCACCCGGGGAACACTGCATGGGTATCTTGACTCCATCGGCATCTTCATCATCGGCGTCGTTGTCCCCCTCCTCCTCGTCGCTTTTGTCATCGGGATCGTCGTCGTCGGGTCCGAGGGTCGAGTCTAAGACACCGTGAGTCCAATGGCTCCAACTGGCCCGGCATCGAGACATCCCTGCCTCCCTCCTTCAGGCCGGTAGTGATCGGTCGACACCTACATTTTCTCTTTTCATTGTCCCGTAGCAGACCCAGCCCGGTCGGACCCTGGGACTGCTCGCGGGGAGTTTCGTTGGCACTGTGCATAACCAGTTGTCGCACCGCTTCGAGGTGGGCCAATCGTCGTTCCAAGGCCCGACATCGCTCTTCCAGCTGGGTGATGTACTCAGATTGACTAATGTAGTTCTGCTCCTCGGCGGATCGAGGGAATGTGCACTCTTCCGGGAGACCACGCAAACAGCATGATTTACACGGTAACACCCGGTTGCACTATGCGGCACGGGTCCTGATAAGCTCATGTTCGTGTTATCGAGAGAGGGACACTTGGAAAGAAACAAATTGTATGATTGGTGGAGGTAGTGGCTAGGAGGTTCACCTTCACTTTTCGCTGGTGGCAAGGTAAACATGAATAGACTGGCCGTTGCTTGCGTTTGGCCTGCTGGACAGTCACTACCGGCTGGGGGTCATGGGGGTCATCCATGGTGGGGAGTCTGTCTGGAGAATGGCAGAAAACAAAATAGTTCCGGCGGGGAAAGGCAGTTACGGGAAGTCGTGGACGATGCCGTCATGCGAATTGTCGACAGCCATGGTCTATATATATAAAAGAAAGGCGAATTGATATGACCCGTAATGATGGTGGACAGTATAACTAGTAGGTACTCCGTACTGGGTACTGCAGTACACGATGGGACTCCATACACTACGGGAGACGGCAGTAGTGGTAACCAGGTTTAAGTACTACTCAAGTACTGTACGGGAAAAGGTAGGGTAAGGGCAAGCAATCAGTGAAAGGGTATTTGAGTGGGGCTGGGGCTTGGGTTCCTCGCAAGTCTCATTCAACTATGCAAAATCATTCAGTCATTCAATCGATCCAGAATAACTAAGGCACCTTCCCCCCGCCCCCCAGGTGCCTGTTGGCCACGTCATCCAGTGGCGATAAGTCGAGGGCGAAGTAGCCGAAATGATCGGTCGGAGGAGAGCGATCCATCGACCATCATCCACCATCCACCGATCCCTATCGATCCAATGGGTCTGCGTATTGATCTCTGGTGACGGTTCGGTAATCTGTGACCATTCCAAATTACTTGCGACCGCTGGGGATGGGTGGTCTTACCTGTGAATTACAGCCCGTTTCAAGGTGCACGGGAAATGGAAAACATGATCGCCCCGGACGTTTCCCCTACACGGAAATCCATAGGGGAGCACCTACGAGTATGCGAGTAACTCGAAGAAGGTTCTGGTCTTGCTTCACCCGCAAAGCCAGGGCCGAGATGGACCATGCCATGGCCGAATGGGCCCGTTCGGCCGATTCTCAACCGGAGAGGACAGAACCATGGTAGGGTCTCTTCACCTCAACGGCTTTTTCGCATTTCCACCCTCGTGGCTGGAGGGTTCCGGAGATAGGTACAGTACAGGGCGGAATATATGCATCACCGTCATCAAACTGCTGCATAGGTGAAGATAGTTTAGAGTAAAGTAGGTGCCGCCGATCTGCAGATATTTGATGAACCCAACGTCCCGCATGGATCCGCTCTCAGGAGTACTCAGTACTCACCACTAGAGACACACCCGGTATGGAGTACACCCTTGGGGCCTTTTACCCCTTCAGGCGACATGCAGGATCACCATCTTTGGTGCCTGACTATGCCTGACGCTGTCTGAAGGCGTCTGAACGGGAAGCGCTGGTCACGTGGCTGTCACTACCACCGCCTAGCTCCCTGATGCCTAAAGCAATATACTCTTCTCTGCCATTGCAATGACAAATACGTAAAAGAGTGTCGCGAGCTCATCTCCGTCGTGGCACTCGCATGCCCATGCCGATACTCTCTACCTTGCTGAATGAATCGTCGCAACACACCTCTGTGACCTCGATGCGAGCCACCCGGATGAGCGAAATGTTCATGGTCCATGGCGGTAGTCGCGTCACACCTGCAGGGTTGACGTGCTCGACACCACGAGGAATAAATTCCTCGCCTTTGGACACTCCATCTCCCTATTGAACAAGTTTTATCTGCATCATTATACTGACAAGGCGGCTTCACTGTGTTCGTCCGCAATGGCTCGGAACACAAACGATGTTCGAGTGCTGATCGCAGGCGCCGGCATCGCCGGCCTGGCGGCTGCCATCTCTCTCACTCGCCAAGCCTCCATCCCGAACCTCAAAGTGGTATTGTATGAGCAGGCGGATGAGCTGAAGGAGATTGGAGCTAGCATTGCGCTCAGTCCTAATGTATGAGGCTTCCTATCCGAAAGGATGCGAATCAAGTGCCACCGGGGCTAAGCTTCAATTGTTCCTCTAGGGCATGCGCACGTTGCAAAGGTTGGGGGTACACAATGCTCTCGCGGATGAAGTAGGATTCAGATCGCCGAGTGGCATTCCGCAGGTTTTCCGGTAGGGTCGTGTGAGGATGAGAGGTATAAATGCCGATAACAAGTCTGATTCTGACGCAAAGTCAATCGTTTGCAGGCACTGGAAGACGAACCAGGTCCATTCGGTCGATACACACAACGATGTGCCCGATCCTCGTCACGCAACCACCCGCTTCCATCGAGGCCATCTCCATAGCGCACTTCTCGAACATGTTCCGCGAGAGTTCATCCACTTGGGTAAAAAGACCGTCCGCGCCGAAGCCAACCACCAGGGTGTCTCACTATACTTTGACGATGGCACTAGCGCACACGGGGACATCCTGATCGGAGCTGATGGGCTTAGATCGGTGCGTTTCACTTGACATTGGGTCGCTATCTTTCCGGTCACGATCTGACAGGACGGTCGAATGCAGATCGTCCGACAATCATTTATCCCCGAGTATAAGCTACGGTTCAGCGGGAAGGTCTTCATGCGATCCACGTTTGATGCATCACTGGTAGAGGGGAAAGTCCCTGATCTTCCTGCAGATTCGATTCACTGGGTTTGTACTCGGCTATGGTCTCAATGGACATCGCGCAAGGCTAACTCGAAGATAGTGGGGACCAAAAGACAACTTCTTCGCATCTCGCCTGGGTAGGTGGAATTGGCGCGAAACAAGCGGAGCCCCACCTGTCTTACCATCATCCTTTCTAGGCAAACAACAATACACAACGGTCGGCGCGTACAGCGATCCACGCACCACGGAAGAGGTCGAGAAGACCGTTTCATGGGACGAGGAGGGAGGCGTGGAGTTTCTCCGTGAAAGATACAAGGTATGTCAATCCAGTTTCATGGCTCGTTCGCGCGATTTCTGTGATTCATATAACTCTCCAGGACTGGAATCCTGTCGTTAGAGCTCTGACGGAACTCACTCCCTATACCAAACTCTACCCGAACTTTATCGGAGACTCTCTTTCGACCTGGGTTCTAGCCCCTCGAGTCACCCTGATTGGTGATGCTGCCCATGCCCATGGGGGGGCTTTTGCAGCTGGCGGCTCCTTGGCTTTGGACGATGCTCTGACTCTCGGACTCGCTTTTGGGCATGCTCTCAAAGGGCTGGATGCAGAGCAGTCTCTCCCGGAAAGCAGTATTCAACTGGCACTGGAGCTGTATAGCAGGGCGAGGCAACCTCATACGGAGCGATTACTTCGCATTGTTCACCGCCAAACCTCTGAGGGCCAGTCGCAAGTTGGGGACGATGAGGAACAGCAGCTCTCACGCCGTCTGCGGAATCGGGCCAGTACGGTTTGGCTGTCGGAGCACGATTCAGAGGCTGCATTTGCAGCAACAGTCGCCAAGCTGGAGGAAGAGAATATTGCTGAGAAGCAGTGCCGCGAGGTCAAACTCTGAGGTGATTGAGAAAATAGTCACCTGTCTATAAGCAAGAAAAGAGTGATTCAACCTACAGATTCAACATCAGCATTCACTTGCTCGTGGACGGGGGGACGTCTAGCCTAATTATAGCAAACAGACTCCAAAAACTGTAGGCAACTGGGGATAAGCAATATCAGTAACCGTAACACTCTATTCACCCTGGCCCAGCTTCTTCGGCCTCTCCTCTGGTGATCCTCCCTTATCTCAGGTTGCCTTCTCACTCTTACACGGCCTTTCTCTATTTCTCTCTCCCACACACTCGCTCTTCGCCTTTTTCTCTGCATGCCGACCCATTTTTATCTCCTTCTCTACAGCAGTCAACTCGAATTGCGCAGCTATTCCTCATACTCGAGCCACTTATATCTGCAATTGCTCCAACATGGAAGTCACCAAGACTGCGACCGTAGGTTTTACCTCATCATCCTGCTAGAGGCACAGACAAAATCTTTGACTAACAACAACGCTACAAACAGTTCGGCCTTGCGCCCGTGGCCATTGAACCGCTGGGGAGCTTCTACCTGGCCGCTCTCACCGAAATCCAACAAACCTACAACCGATTGCCTGCCATTGCTGAGCTGGATTTGAGATTCACCCCTATTTCCGGTCAATCCGAGATGACTGGTGAATGTCTTGTCTTCCCATTCTTAGTGCGTCAGGTCTTGTCAGTGCCCTTGATCGATGGTCGTTTTACTGATTTTGGGCTCTGAATAGCTGTCCGCGACCGAACGCACCACTCTCGACCAAAGGAAGTTAGGATTTGCCAACGTGGTTCATGCCTTGTCGACTCAGACTTTGTTTGTTGGAATGAGCCTGGAAGTCAAGATTGTTTTCAAGCTTTGAACTACGAAAAGAGGAACTGGCATCGATGGACGTCTTTTAATACATTGGGCCTACGTCAGGTGAAATATTCAATCTCTGAGTGAATGTCTGAAAAGACAAGATATTGGTTGATTAGATGCAATGAGACTGTGAATCAATTGATCGATATAGTAAGTAAACCAGGTGACATCGCACGGAAATGGTGTAGTCGGTGCAAACCAAATCTACTCCGCACAATCATCATTATCGACGAGCGGAGAAACCTCATGGATCCTCCAACCTAAGACCATGAATGTCTTGGGGAGTCCGCTTCTTCGCCGCCCGCTTGGCCCAGGCCTCGTCGTTGGACCAGGTACCACAGGGTAGCACATTGCAGTGAGGAGGCCACAAGCGATCGACCTCCCCCTGCCACTCGTGCTCAGCGGTCAACATCCGTTCGGTCGCCCAGGGCAGCGCCATTAACGCAAAGAATCGGAGTTCCTTGCAAATGTGACTCACGACTCGCTCCCTATCATCACCAGTATAGTTACAGATGGGACAGTGGTTCGGAAAGGGATCGAGGGGGAACCGCCGCGGAGAGTCAATGTCACGAAGGGTCCACAGTTTCTCTGGGTCATGATACACTCGAACATGCTCGTAGAACTGGTCCATGGCAAATGGCCGCGGCTTCATCAAGCAGTGGTCCAGCAGACAAGTCCCACTCCCAACGTCGCTTTCGACGTGCTTCCACCACGCTTCCTTCTCCCGGTATCGAGCCGGGAGTGTGCGGAAGCAACATGGACACTCGAACTTGCTGGTGATGGGATCAAGGATCTCCTCGCCAGGCGGTTGCACGGCGGCCTCGAGAACAGCATTGGCTTGAGGGGGAGCCCGGAGTGGTGCCCCCGTGGCGAGGGCCTCGGCCTTCTCCTCATCAGTATACATCGAGGCGGACTCGGCCTGCACCCAGAGGAATCGGTTGCGACGCAGCGGATTAGTCGCTGTTGAACCTCGGTCAGTTCCGTCGGTTGGCCATCGGCGCCGATTTCGGGCTTTCCCTGGCGTGCAAGAAGCCACCGGGTTATGTCCTGGCGGAACTTGACGTGGTCCTCCGGCAGAAAGGCATGGTCGGCGACGTACCATTGCCATCTGCCACTAGGCAGTTCCCGAGACATTTGTTTGTGCTTGTCGACAGAGTACGAAGTTGCGAGATTAGTTGGCAGCAAAGCGGACGGTCGCGAAAGTGCAGCGATGCGGACTGTTTGAGTAGACCTCCGGCGAGGGCAAGTCGAGTATTTATAGTACTGATGTTACAGCATCAAGAAGAGTAAGGACGCAGAACGCGTTCTTCAAGGTAGCTTACAGAATATAACTGAGGGTATGAACACTTGGTCCGTTCACAAAGGCTTGTCTTCAAGACAAAGAGCGCCAGACACAACCAATTCATGCAGTTGATTCAAGCAAGTGGTTGAAGATTGAAGTTTACAAAGAAAGATGCCGGAAGTCATCAATCAATTTAGACACCTGAAAGAGGAGCCAGCACAATGGCAACAAATTGCCATGAACGCTCACCCACTCAACCGACCAAGCAGCTCGTCACGAATACTCTCTGCCAGCTTGAACAACGAAGGGCAGCGAAGGATCGTCAGCACACTTCTATCCACGCCAAGATGCTGCCGAATAGTGCGGATCTCCATAACCACCAGGGAGTCAATCCCAAGGCTCGAGAATGAGTCTGTGGGGACAATGCTGCCTTGATCTCTCATGAGGAAATCAGCCAAAGCCATTGCAATAGCCTCAGTGATCTTCATCACAGCTGCCTCATCTTGAAGGAGTACTGGCTGTGTGGCGGCGGAGGCGAGGGATTCTTGTAGACTGTTGGGCTTCGATGAAGCAGTTGTGGAGGTTTCGCCGCCCCCGTCAAGATTGCGGTAGATGCTGAAAAGAATATCGTTCTTCCATGCGACCCGGTTGGCCGGAGAGGAGGCAGGAACGGCCGTGTTGAGGCCCAGGACAATCTGGCTCGGATTGCTATATGTCCGCGTAGGGAGATTAGTTGCAACTGGGTGTGATCGCTGCACGACCAATGCCATCGCCTGCATAAACATGTCTTCATTGAGTACAAATGCTCCAGTATTCTGGAATCGCCGCAGTACGTTCTGGTTGCGAGCCACGAAACCGACGTCGCCCATCACGCCAAGGTCAATGACGGAGGCTGGAAGACCCTGATGATGGCGATACTGCACAAATGCGTCCAGGAACGTGTTGGCAGCAGCATAGTTTGCCTGACCCCACTGCCCACAAAGGCCACTGCAGGATGAAATGAGGATGAAAAAGTCCAGATTGGACGGAAGCACATTATGGAGGTTCCAAGTGCCTTGCACCTTGGGCTCCACAACGGTTACCCAGTCAGAATATGTCATCTTCTCAAGAGAGACGTCCTGCATATTTGATACAATCACCACCGAAACGGAGTCAGCAGGGGGGAGAATTAAGGGCACGCACCCTCAACACCATAGACACGTTCAAGACGCCAGCGATTGGAGCGGTGGCCTGTGCAACACACTTCTTAACATCAACGAGCTCACAGACGCTGCCACCCACCAATTGGACCCGGCATCCTTGAGACTCCAGGTCCTCAACAAAGGAATCACTTTCAACTGCGTGTGTGGCAGTTCATGACAGAAAGACCAGGTTGCGGGCACCATGTTCAACCATCCACGAAGCCACGGCCCGTCCCAGGCCACCAAGTCCGCCAACAAGCAGACAACTCCGCTCTTGCTGAAAGATTGGACAGGGGTTGACTCTCTTAGTCACCAGAGCCATGGGATCGTCCGGCATCTGTATCACGATCATGCCAATGTGAGAACCGGACTGCATCAAGCGGAAAGCCTCGTGGATGTTTGCTGCCGGAAAGATGTTTGAGATCGGGTCGGGCGTGAGCACTCCAGCCTCGATCCAGTTGACACAACGTCTTAGAATGCTAATTGTCCGTCAATTATATTGTTTTTTGACTCTAGAGCAAGCAGGGATACTGACTCGGTCACTATCCAGGGACGGACGCGCGATATCTCCCTCAGTTCAAGTCCAACGAAGGTTCGATTCGCTTCAAAAAGTTCCATCGCCAGCTTAGCCTTGCGACGAAAATCACGAATGCCAATCTCGACCATGACTCCAAACTCGGCCACACATGTCCACGAGGCGTGGAGAAGGTCGCCGGCCAACGAGTTGAGAACAACGTCCACTCCCCGACCGTTGGTGGCGTCCATGACGTCTTGAACAAACAATGAATTACGTGAATGGAAGATATGGGACCGTGGTATATTACAATTCCGAACCAAATATTCGACCTTTGTCTCGGCTCCCACCGTGCAATAGATCTAGGAAAAACATATCAGTCCCGGCTTCCTCGTCCGTGACGAAACTCACCTCAGCGCCTATCATCCGGGCAACCTGGATAGCAGCTAGGCCAACTCCACCACACGCATAGTGAATGAGGACAGCCTGAGAGAGCGCCCATCAGTCACTATCAAACGCTTACCCCTAAAATTGTAGGCTCACTTATCTCCGTTGCAAATTTGCCTTTTCAATCAATGCCATTGCCGAGGTTGCATAGACACTCGGCAATGCAGCGGCTTGCTCGAAGGACATGGATTTCGATACCTGAACACAACAGGATTCGTTCAGTGTCATATAGGTGGTAAAGCATCCAGTACCCATGTATATAACGTGGTCCCCGACCGACACATGCCGGACATCGGGGCCGACAGCATGAACTATTCCAGCTCCTTCTAATCCAAGCAACGTGGTGCTTTCGTCGAGGGCACCGGACGCAATGAGCACATCCTATCAATTGATAATCTCGCAGCAAATAACTGAAGAGCGGAATGAAGCATACGCGGAAACTCAGGCCGACAGCTTGGGTCCGAACCAGAACATCGCACCCCTCTAATTGCGCGTCCCGGCCATCGACCCATATCACAGTTCGCAGGAGACCAGGACTCTCAATGGCAAGATGTTTGATTGACGATCGGTCAGGCGAGCTATACTGTTCGAAGGAGTGTGCAACTGTCTGCCAATGCATCCTTGGAATAACAATCTCGTTCTCGACGACGGCATATTCCCAGTCTGAGCTCATCGCCTCTGAAGTGTTCCTCACGGCTACCCAACAGAATATCTTCGTGATGCAGTCAGCTGTGGCTTGTGAGGGATGGTTGTGATCGATTTCGACAGTATATAACTTGGCTGCGAGTTCGTTCCGTGCAGTTCGAGCCAGTCCTAGCGTCATGGCAGCCCTTGGATCTGAACAGCCCACCTGTGCTGACCGCGTGACCCATATCAAATTGCTCTTCAGTGTCTGCAACATCGACATCGTGGATCTAAATTCCGCTTCTGGCATAGCATGTATCACCGGGTAATCCAGGTCGATCAACGAGATGACGTCCTGATCAAGCGGAGGTAGATTTCCCAACCCGAGAGGTTCGACGCGGATGCCTCGACGTTGGAGGCTATGTGATATTCGTTGGGCCCACGGTGCCATAGGGTCATGGCATAGCAGGGTTACTTCATGAGGCTCAGCACGGGCATTTGCGACCGATGCAATCATACAGGCGCTGAGATAATACGGAGGGATATTATCCAGCATAGAAGCGTGTGGTGTTTGAAATCCTGCTTCCACAAGCTCTCTTGACCATTTTTCCGGGGACACATACGCCTGCTCACGGTAATCATCATCTTGACCATTCCACCATCCCGGTAGAAAGCCCTTGCATCTCAATTAACCAGGGGTCGCGGAAGGGGAACGCATCGCAGAGATCAAGCTTCCGCACCACAAACTTACCATGACATAGCTTATGAGATTCGTCTCTTTGAATGCAGACATCAGTACAGGAGATTAGCTGTGATGGGGCAGCCACTGACCTGGGCACAATTCCTGCAGTAACAGTCGGCCTTCCTGCTTAAGCAGCATGCGGACGTTTTTAAAAACCTTTGTAAACTCGGCGTAGCATGCACGACCTTCTCGATTAGCCAAGATCGTGATAAAGAGCCGGAATGCCTCACATTGCTGGCGATAATCAAATCGTAGCTTCCAGGCTCCAAGCCTTGCTGCATCGGATCCCGACTTATGTCCAACACGATGTATTCTAGGCCCTCATATTCGGCAAGTCGCTCTTTGGCCGCCGTGAGATAGGCAGGGGAGATGTCAGTATAAGTGTACGTGCTGTAAAGACGTTCTCCGAAAGGAGATCGTAGGGCTTTCAGTATCTTAAACGTTGTGGTGCCGGTCCCAGCGCCGACTTCCAGCACCTGCAGTCGTGGGTTTGTGTGACCTATGAGTTGAAATAATCCATCATAGTCCCAAGCATCTGCGAGTGTATAGAAACTCCGGAGTAGGTTGTCTTCTGATAGAAGATGCAACGCATGTTGTGCACCAGCAATTATTGCTGCAGATGCTTGGCACATCCGATGCACAGCGATGCTAAACACGGCGTACGGGGAACCATTGATTTGAAGGATGATGTCTTCAATCCTATCTTGTAGACCCTCACCGCGTAACTCAGAGTCGAAGGTCCTGGGAGACTATTCGATTCAAGCCGGTCTGATATACTTGCAGCTGCGTCTCTATGCAAGCAAGGTGCTTCTGTAGGTGTTCCGGTGAATCATTCGTCCGATAAGCTCAATTTCGAGTCTAAATCATGCACGCAAGTACCAGCTCTTCCAATAAATGCCACTCTTCTGTGCACTGCTTTGCGCAGTGCAGGTAATCGCGCAACTCAGTGAAATCAGCGTGAGGTCTCCACTCAAATTGCGCGATCAATGGGAGGTCCATTGTCGACTCATCTCGTTTGCTCAAGGCTGAAACTCTGAGGCCCTTCAAACTCAAGAAAATCTGTCCGGCCCTCTGTGCTACAATATCTGCAACATAAGAGCCTCTCTCCACAGCTCGCACCTCGGCTGTGATGCTGAGGCTATTACGTGTTGGCGAAATGACCATCTCCTCAATGAAAGTGGGAACGCCAACTTGACGATACCCCCGAAATATGCCGCGGTGGGCTGCAACAATAGAAATCTGATAGCACTGGTCAATTCGGGCGGGATGCAGGGCGTAGGTACTTGTGATTCCTCCCTGCTCAGCTGGAATGACGGCGGCTGCTCGGGTCTCAGTAGTAGCGGCAGAGATATCTGCAGGTCTTGGAACACTCCGTTATACCCAAATCCAACACGGCGGAGAACTTCATACCAGGTATTCACATTGAGTTTGCGAGCAAGACAAGGACGTGATTCCGGTACGGCCATGGAGATTGATTCGTTGACGCCGCATCTAGTCTCCCCATAGCAGTTTCTAGTCCACGTAGTTCCATCGAAGGAATTGACACCAAAGCGATACCATGTCGTCTTCTCGGTGGGATCAGGATCGAGGGCGCTGAGGATGGTGATAAACTCGGTTGCATGGTCTAGATGCATGACAGCTGCAGAGGCGAGGGTGACATGGCAAGGCTGTAAGTCCGGTCCCCTTCCAATTGTCGCAAGGCTTCCCCAATCATTGCTATGAACCCAGCAGCAGGAAATACCGTCTGTCCTTCCATTTCATGGCCTGCCAGCCATGGGACATTCTCAAAAGCCAGGATATTTCTCCAACAAGGCTCATTTCCAGTCTCGGCTACCCCCAGGCGCTCATGCGGACGGAATTGACGGAATCGCCATCGCGGGCGACGCGTGGCTCATTCCAATGCGAAGAATCGGGCTGCCAACAGTATTGAGGGAGGTCCGTCACAAGCCTTCCAGGAGGACAGATCTGGTGGTAGTCCAGACGAACGTTCTGCTGGTAAAGTCTTCCGGCAAGGTCGAGAAGACAGGGCTCACAGCTTTGCTGTCTAACCAATGTACTGAGATGAGCGTCTGACCGACCAAGCTCGCGGACCACCCGGCCCATCCGGGGCTCAATTAACTCCGTGGGGTGCACATGGTGTGACTCCACATATGGAGGCGACTAGGGGCGTCAGCTTGTTATGTGACATTCCAGGCTCTGTTTCAAGATTGCTCATGATCAAACATCGTATCGGGCAAAGAGTCATGATTTGTGGGCTATACTGCAACAGTGTGCCTAATAAGCAAGCACAAAGCCGCAGGCCGAACGTATCGAGCTATTTGCGAGGAGACTACAATCAAGCAGGCTCGTTCTACATTGAAGCATGAAATAAGCAGTCATGCAGTGCGGCCCGACATCCCAACGGTCGCTGCATTGATCCCTGTGCTTCTACTACCGGGCTACTCCATATTTGGTAAACAAAGGATCAGTTAGCAGTCGATCCAAGCAACTCTCTTCCACTCCCACCAAGATCTCCATCCCGCCATCCGGCAGTACTGGAAGCACAACTTGAGCGCCATTGATGCATCCAATGTGCGGCACGCGAACGGCCTCGATGCGATGACCTAGTAGAGAGCCCCAGTCCAGCCCGTACAGTTTGAAGTTCAACCAAGAGGTCTGCACACAATTATACCCAGGAACATCCAGGAAGGCGGTTGGGACCAATCGATCGACATCTTCGAGCCGGTCCACCAGAGCAACGACATCGTCCGTGAATTGCTTGTCAGCCCGCAGGATAGCCTTTCGGATCTGAATGGCTAGGTCGGCCAGGCTCAAGGTACTCAGCATTTTGCGAATTGGAAGGATAACAGCAACATACTCCAGGAAGCATCCTAGAGTGTCCGGGTGAATTGGGGGATCCGTTCGTTAGCGCCCATCGATAGCAACATTAAAAACAGAGACAGGATCACCCTCCAGTGTATCCAAGGGTGACTGGACTGCCATCACGGTTCGCCAGAGAAGTGCGGAGAGAGCGTCGTTGGTGGAGATCCATTTCTGGTCGGAGGGCTCGGTAGCATTGCCAGGCGATGCCTCGACCTTCAAAGCTGCGAGTGAGTCCGGGGAGAAGTAGAAGACCTGGCCACGATGGTTCAAGGAGGTCATCTTGGGTGGTGCTCCTGACGGTGTGAAAGGAAGGAGGGTATATTCAGGATGATGTTCCAGTTCGCCCGCATTGCGACCTGAGGGCTTGGTCACTTGCTCCCGGTCTTTCCAGACGGCGTCAGGGAGTTGAATTGGGGCCACAATTTCCAGCCCCTGTGCACGGCGAGATTCTTCTGCCCAAATCGCCGTCCACGTAGAAAATGAGTTACCATCTCCTGCCATGTGTAAAATGCACCATGTGAGTACCAGTCCCCCGCGGATGAAGTTGGCCTGCACAAGAGAAACTGGCATTCGTTCCCCAGTTGAGGGCCAGACCGATCGACGGCAGAATGTATCGGCATCGAAGGCAGCCACGGGGAAATATTGATGTTTCAAGTCGGCGTAGTTAGAGACATAGGAGTCACGCAGGTCTTTAACAAGGATATGTGTTGCGTCGCGGGTGTCCAGCGTCTGAAATCTCATTACGCCCTTTTGCTTCGTCTCGAGGTCGAGAACTGCCTCACACGCCACCACCGGGATCCGTTGTGAGAGCCTCGTACCCGGCCTTCAGGGCTCCAGCGACTTCATCCAAATCATAATCGTCTTGCAGCTGGAAAGGGAAGACGTAGCGCAGATATCCCTTAGGTCCAATGCGCTCCAAGGCCGTGAGCCCCAGGACGGGTTGTTGATTCTTGATTGACCCCATGGTTATCACTTCGGTCTGTCAGCGGAGCTCGAGGGCAAGCCAGGGATCGAAAGCTCAGTAAGGGGACGAAGGCCAGATTATTAAACCTTTTAGCGGAGTGGCCCGGTGCCAGCATTTTGGACTGTGTCACACTCCGGCACACAAGTTCCTCTTCCATCTACCAGGGGGCAATTCAATATCAGCTATCTAAGGATTAAGGAGAGGAGTGTCCTGTTTCAACCCCTGCCGGTCCAGGAGTAGCGCCATGCCGGACAAGATTCGAATAGTGTATTATTGTACGTCTTCCACTAGAAGATAGTACTGATGGCCAGCCCCACCCGCAATTGCGGACCGTTGATCTTGCCACTTCAATTGAGAATGGACCTGGCAGAAGCTCATTCTTGGCCAGTGGCCATGTGAATGGCACAATGACGCGTCTGACATCTGGAAGGGAGGAGATCTGCTTCTGCCCTGAAGCAGAGCAGGGGGGTCTCAGGAGTTGTGGATTGAGTCAGTTGGGCCCCTTGGAGCAGCCGTGCAGCGCCTTCCGACGGGCCGCGAGCCTCTCTCTTCTTGGCTAACCATCGGTGACTATAATGACAGCAATTAAGCATGAATCCTACACTAAGGCTTCCCGCGGTTCAAACACCCGCCAACAAACAGCCTTGATTATAAGACACTTGACCCACCTGTTGGTCCCGCCAACAACCGTCGACCATTCATAATGTGGCTAGCCCTTAGGTGGACTGGCAAGTAATATCCGATAGTCTCGGGGACAACAGGGTGGCCATGACTGGCGCCTCCTGAGGCGATTTGATCGGATTTCGGAGTGTCGACTACTTTGCTTGGTCCGTGGCCAGAGGTCAAGCATTGGCACCTGTCACTCTGTGGAACCCATTCTTAATACTTAAGAGACTCCATAGACTGATGCGTGGCTTAGTGACCACATACGCAATGCTATGGCCGAGGATCCAGCGATCCGCGCGCTCTTTGGACCGGCACCGGCCAATGTCGACCTTATTGCGAGCGCTGTCGCCGTGAACAATGCGGCTGTTGTTGCCATGCTCGTTTTGGCTGCGGTGGCGGTGATGCTCCGCTTCACTGCGCGACTGGTCCTTCGAAATGCCCTCATGGCCGACGATTGGGCCATCATTGCTGCCCTGGTGAGTGTGATGCGGCTGGGATTGAGCACCTCCTCTGACTCAACGTTTCTAGCTCTGCATAGGTGCCACGGCTGGGTTAAGCATCGCGGGTGAGTTTTGAAAATTGACTGGGGATGTGACCACCCGACTGATGAGCCCTATAGGAGGTATGACTGGTGCTGGGAAGCACATTTGGTCCGTCACACTGGAGGAACTGATGCACCTTTACCGGGTCAGTCGAAAATCCCCCTTTTCCCCAACAAGCCGACCCTCAGTGCTGATGGGTTAGGAAGTAGCTTTTATTCTCCTATACCTTCATCTACGCCTCCTCCTGCACCTGCACCAGACTCTCCATTCTTTGCTTCTACTGGAGAGTCTTCTCGCCCCTGAAGCCGATATTGAAAGTTGCACTGTGGTTCGGCGTTTTCCTGACACTTGCCTACCCGATCATCGTTTGGGTAACCATGAGCAATTCGTGCAAGCCCGTCACATACTTCTGGACGCAATTCAGCGGGACGAGCGGCAATTGCATCGACGTGGACCGATTCTTCCTGGCAGCGGGCATCCTCAACATGCTGAATGACTTCATCATCTTGATCATCCCCTTTCCTCGGATTGTCAAGCTGCAGATGAGTGTGCAGAAGAAACTGGCCATCAGCGGAATCATGGCGATGGGTATTTTGTACGTCCTCCTCGGTCCCCCTAAGCACATCCACCATGGATCCAGCTAAGCCGGTGCATGCTAGTGTGTGTGTTGCCAGCATCGTTCGCATCCGATACCTGTCGATCTTCATGAGCTCGACGGACCTGACCTGGCTGATGGGACCCGTATTCATCTGGTCCAGCATTGAGCCATCGGTCGCCGTCGTCTGCGCTTGCATGCCTCATCTTGCACCTCTGGCACGGCTGGCTCATCGGTCCTTCGTGTCCAGTTTCCATTCCCGACGATCGACGATCGAGTTATCGGGACGACCACGAAAGCTACCGAGTGGATCGAGGCAGGGTGTTCAAAAGGGCCACCGATTCAGCCAGCGAGGACCAACGTTTGACTTCGGGTTTGAGCAGCTGAAGAAGACGGCCAATGACGACGAGATCGGGCTGACGAATTATGTTACGGCGGGGCCCAACTACATGGGCAAGCCCTCGTCCATCGAATCGGTCTCCGAGGTGGAGGGTCGTGCTCGGGAGATCGCGGTGCAATCGAGTTTTGTGCAGTCGTCTTCGCTGAAGAGCTCCCTGTAACGAGCATTGCCTGCATTGAAACTTGTGTCACCACGTGTATCTTGCTCAAGTAGTTTCAGGAAACAGTCAATTGTGGGCAGCTGTCCGTAGAAACTTGTGAATGATCAACTCAAACCTGACGCGAATGGCCTGCGGCTGGGCCCGTTTGGGTGGGGCCCCGAATCATACCGCAGCCTCCCATAGCATTGTAGATAAGACTAAATGAGATGCGAACGTTCGCCTGATTGGTTGCCCTCGACTCACTAGAAAGTTGTAGAGACCTAGAAATAAAAAGATAAAATCGCATTCACACGGGTGAGAATTCATCATGGTCATGATTATCACCAAGAGGGTCGGGTGGAAGAAGTGCGAAGAAGAATGAAAACAACGACGACGCGGAAGCATCAACAGCCGACTGATGACTCATTCCTTAGTCATCCGGTAGCCGCGCGGATCTACGGAGAGCGACAGAGACCGGGTAAGTTAGTAGCTAGGTAGGTAGTAGGGAGGGACAGCTCCAGGGCCAACAATTCAAGCACTATGTTACTCCTGACTTGCGGGTATAGCTACGGTAGTTTCTAATAAGTAGCCTACAGCGAAGAAATAAGTCTTTGTTTCAATTCCATTCACCAAGGGTGGTTAAGTAGTAATGAAAGATGTGCTGAGGGTCCATCCCTTCCTGCACCGGAAAGAATATATCTTGCACCGATTGAGTCACATGCACCTCATTGAAAACTGTACTGTCCCAGAGAATCACTTATCTGCATCTAGAGTACTGGAACAACAACTAGCAGGCAATACTGGAATCATCTTTTATCACTGGTTCTTAGTTTTAGCTTTCGGATATTCCTCCTTCCAACCTGGAGTGATTTGGTGCCAGCATTGTCAGGTGTCAGCCGGGCGGGACGGTACGGGACTGTACGTGTAGACCGACCGATTGATAAGAACTCCCCGGGGAGGGGGCGGATCAGATTATTTTCGCCGCGATCATCTTCCTCTCCCTTTCCCCCACCCATTCTGGCTCCTCTCCATCATCACTCACTTCTTTGTGAACACAATCCTGCTTCTCATCACAGCAGTCCTTTGAAATCGATCATTCATCATTCAGAATGCATATTCAGTCTGCTCTGGCCTCGCCCAAAGGCCACCCTGGTATCCTGCACCCATACGTACTGTACCAGTCTGCCCTCCCCGTCACCCCCACGGCGCTCGCTCACCGTGCTAACATCCAAACACCATCTCTTAGGCCCCCCGACTGGTCGCCTTCGAGTACATCCGCGGCTCTCGCACCAAGCCTCACACCCTCATCTTTATCGGAGGTCTCTCCGATGGCCTACACACGGTCGATTACCTCTCCGATCTCATTCTCGCCCTCCAAGATACTGAATGGTCCGTCGTCACACCGCTGCTGTCCTCCTCCTACGCCGGCTGGGGCATGAGCTCGCTTGCGCAGGACATTGACGAGATGGCTCAGTGTGTGGGCTACATACGCGACCACAAGAAATCCTTATATGGGCACGGGAAGGTGGTAATCATGGGCCATTCCACCGGAAGTCAGGACGTCATGCATTACATCAGTTGCGCCAATCCGCGCCCACGCCACCCAATTCTGGATCGAGACATTCCCGAAGGACAATACGTCGGTTTAACTCGACCGTCAGTGGATGGGGCGATCATGCAGGCGCCGGTGTCCGACCGGGAGGCTGCTTTGTGGCTGAGCAAGCTCGGGACCGAGTACGATACTCCGGAGGAAATTCAGGAAGTGTATCGGAAGACGATTCAGGAAGCGCAAAGGCGGACGTATGAGACCGGGGGCGGGGATGGGACCACGATCTACGACACGATTGTGCCACTGGCCACTACGACGCGCATGTACTACCCGGCTGATACGCCCCTGAGCAGCCGTCGGTTCTTGAGCCTGCTCAGTCCCCAGAGCCCCCAGCGACCGGACGAAGACGACCTTTTCAGCTCGGATCTTGCGGACGAGCACTTACAAACCACCTTTGGCATGATCCGAGACCGAGGGGTGTTACATGGAAAGGGCAAATTGATGGTGCTGTATTCTGGTCGCGACCAGTCGGTTCCTCCGTGGGTCGATAAGGTGGCGTTGTTGCAGCGATGGCGGACGATTCTTGGGGATGAGACGTGGCACCGAAACAGCACAATCATCCCGGGCGCATCGCATGCTTTAAGCGATCCCGACCAGGCTGAGCCCCGAAGAATCTTGGTAGAGAGGGTGACAGGGTATCTGGAGGATGTGGAGACACTCTAGTCACTGGGTTTCTAGCATGTTTTGCACCTAACAGCTGCAGACGCCCACCAAACGGGGTATTGATCTTCATGCAACCTTGAGAGGAGCCATGACGAACCTCTCGAATCGACTGACTCGGTTATTTGCTCTTTCTGGTACACGGAGCTTATTCCCCTTCACGGCATCTGACAAAACCCTGGCATTGAATCAGTCCATTGGATCTCCAGTCCTGCCACTTGCATCAGGCCAGGGATAATCATTCCTGCACCGTGCACACATCCACTCCGACCGAAAATTGAGATTTCCATCGGGGTGGGTGTGAATGGTCATGATCCCTGCATGGCCGAGAGGGGAAATGCAATCCCCCGCCACGAACCCCGCCTGACCTTCGTCATGGCTGCTCCACGATGGTTACAAAAGCTTTCTCTCCGACCACCATGGGCTACGACTTGCACCCAGTGGGATTTCTAGCAAAGGCATCATGGGTTCCCTTGGATATGTCCACCGACGCCCATACCAACCAACTCCGGCCGACATTACTATCAAGAATCGCGGCCCTCAAGATCCACCCAAAATTCTATTTCGGAATGTCCGCATTCTCGACTCAACCGGCGCAGAGCCATTTTGTGGTGATGTACTGATTGAAGGTGAGCGCATCGTCTCGGTCGGCCAAGTTGATACCACCGGCACCCAAGGAGTACTGGTCATCGACGGTGGTGGCACCAAGACACTCATGTCCGGACTGGCGGACTCGCATACTCACCTCAGCTGGAACAATGCGGCTACGCTGGATGAACTCACCAGTCTTCCGCTCGAGGAACATGTCTTGCATACCGCAAACTCAGCCCGAATCTACCTTGACCACGGCTACACAATGTGTTTCGGAGCTGCTGCGGCCCAACCGCGACTCGACATTGCCATCAAAGCTGCAATCAAATCGGGATTAATCCCCGGCCCACGCACTTTGGCCAACTGTCCAGAGTTGACCAAGCCTGACGGAGCGATCGTTCCTCAGATCTCGCGCTATGCGGATGGGCCGGAGGAGATGCGCAAGGTGGTTCGAGAATTCGTCGAACTGGGCGCCGACAATATCAAGTTGAGTATGACCGGGGACAACGTACATCCTACGATGCCCAGTGAGGAGACATACTTCGATCTGGAGGAGACGGTTGCGGCAGTGGAGGAGGCACATCTCCATGGTAAACGGGTCTGCGCCCATGCTCGGAGTGCTGCATCGGTCAAGCAATGTGTGCAGGCCGGGGTCGATGTCATTTATCATGCAAGTTTCACGGATGAGGAAGGTATGGATCTTCTCGAGCAGCACAAGGGCTCGGTCTGGGTCGCTCCGGCTATCAATCTCTTGTACGCGATGGTGCAGGGTGACGCAGAGCCTTACGGAGTGTCGCCCAAAGTGGCCGAGCAGAAAGGGATCACGTACGAGGTCGAGGTCGCTTGTCAAGCCATGCGCGAGATGCGTCGTCGGGGGATCCGCGTCCTCCCTGGTGGTGATTACGGGTTTGCCTGGGCCCCCCATGGCACCTATGCACGTGATCTGAAGCACTTGGTGGATCTGTTTGGATACACGCCGATGGAGAGCATTCTGGCTGCGACCGCGATGGCAGGCGAGCTCATGGGCTATCCGGACGAGCTTGGAAAAGTGCAGCCGGGCTATTTTGCCGATGTGATTCTGGTAGATGGCGATCCTTTGCACGACATCAGTGTCTTGCAGAACAAGGATCGTCTACACACGATTGTAATCAACGGCCACATTCACAAGAATATTCACCCGACAGGAGAGGTTCTGGCATGAGGACAAGGGAGATCATGGGGCTCAGGAGGGTTTATGCGATCACCACCCTCACCACACAGTCATTGAATGCATCTTCAGGCCGTTGGCGATTGTATAATCACTCAGAAGTAACCAAAGTTGTGTCTCATAAAAGCCAAGCAAAGCTCGAAGTATTTCTCCACCAATCATCATGCAGAAAGCTTCTCCGCATAAAATGGATATTCCCCCTCATTTCCGACTCCAATGCAAGGTGGCATCTCCAAACCACTGCGTCATGTATACCAACCCAATCATCCCCGGGTTCAATCCCGATCCTTCCATCGTGCGGGTTAACTCTGACTATTTCCTGGTCACCTCCTCGTTTGAATATGTCCCTGGAGCTCCAATCTACCACAGCACCGACCTGATCCAGTGGACCCTGATCGGCCATGCACTCACACGCCCGAGCCAGCTGCAGATCCAAACCCCCGAGCCCGGTGGCGGTGTCTGGGCCACCACACTGCGTTACTACGAGGGGGTCTTTTATTGTCTCGCTGCCTGTTTTCAACGCTATCGACCCCAAGAAGACGACCGCGTCTGGCCGCGGGGGTTTTACGTGAAGACCGCGAACATCTGGGATTCCGACTCGTGGTCGGATCCAGTCTACTTCGATCAAGTCGGCTTCGATCAGGATGTGAGTGTCTGTGTCTCCTTTTGAATTTCGGTCGGGGCTCATGTTGTACAGCTCTTCTGGGACGACGATGGCACCGTTTACCTGTCATCGACCTACCGCAAACTGGATCGCACCCCCCACACCGATCTGAAAGACTTCGCCGTGCACATCGTGCCGGTAGATCTGGAGACGGGCGCCTCCTTGGCTGAGCCGCGCTTGATCCGGGAATCAGCGTCTGGGGTGGCTGAGGGCTCGCATCTCTTCCGTCGCGGAGAGTACTACTATCTCTTCACGGCCGAGGGAGGCACTGAGAGTGGACATTGTGAATGGGTATCGCGCAGTAAAACCAGCCCGCTCGGTCCCTGGGAGGTCGCGCCTATCAATCCTCTGTGGCGGAATGGACTTTCCGATGAAGTCCAGAATACTGGGCATGCAGACTTGGTCGAGGATACCGAGGGGCAGTGGTGGGTGGTGCTGCTGGGGGTGCGGCCGGTCTGGCGGGATGGCGTGTGGGAGGAGTCTGTGTTCGGTGAGTCAATCCTCTCAGGTATGGGAGATGCGCCCCTGTGATTAAGTGTGTGATTAGGCCGTGAAACCTTCCTAGTCCCGATGAATTGGGAGAACGACTGGCCGGTCATCAACGGGGGCGAGAAGATTCCGCTGGAGTACGCGGGGCCTCAGCTGTATCAGTGGCAGCCCCCGGTCGCCTGGCGCGATGAGTTCACGCAGCCCCAGTTGCAGCTAGGGTGGTACCGAAAGAATACGCCGGTCTTGCACGACTTTTCGCTCATCGAGCGAGAGGGCTGTCTCCGTCTCTACGGTGGGCCGTACAATCTGTCTGTCCCGACGTGTCCGACGCTCTTCTTACGCAAACAGACCCATCGCGTCTGTACCTGGGAAACCCGGGTCTCCTTCGATTCGAAGCAGAAGCACACCGAGGCCGGCACGGTGGTGTGGTGGAACCACCTCACGTACAGCAGCATGGGCGTGCGAGGGTCGGACACAGGGGATCGAAAGGTGCGGTTCCAGCCTGCGGAAGGGGAGGCTGTGGAGATACCTCTACAGAATGCGCAGTCGGACGTGATCTTCGTCGTCGAATGTGGCTTATCGTACCGATTCGGGTTCCGTGAGGTTGCTCCAGATGGAGACCAGACGAGGCTGCAGTGGGTGGGAGACGTGGGAAATGGTACCATGACAAGGCCCCCAAGGGTTGGGGCGGCGTTTACTGGGATGATGCTGGGAGTCTATGCCTTTGGCGAACGCCAGAGGTGTTTGGCTCCAGCCGACTTTCATTATGCAACGTGGCGATAAGCTGGGTGAAAGGAAATATGGTGTTACTATATCATCTACTAGATTCGATGCCAGAAAGCAGGTGTAGGGTTCCTTTCTTTTGTTACTACCACGGTTGCAATAGAGGCAATGCATGGATAATGACTTCCGGTCAATCCATTGTCTGGGTTCCTCATCATCCACACAAGGAATTTGTCCTCATTCAGTGCTCGTTCTCAAAGGCATAAGGGTGTGCTCTAGCCGTGATCCTTCTTGAAGATTGTTTTCCTTGTCGCGTCTCTACCACTCGGATTTCAGGTATTCCGATATATATACATACACACATACATCCATATATATATGCCCTCGCACTACCACACCTCATCTGTCGATATACTGATCTCATCCGCATGAGCCCTAAGTCACAATCACAAGATGTCATGCCGTGTACTCACCCCCATATCCGGGGGGGATGCCACAGAGAAAACAGTCAGATCCGCTGCAATACTTGCAAGGTCATGTTCTACTGCAGCGAGGAGCATCAAGCCAGCCACCGCCAACAGCATGAGATGATTTGCCGATATGTCGCAGAGCATCGCGCCGATGTGGGGGCCGCCGAGGCCAAACTCCGCGCGCTTGTTCCCAGCGGAGAAGATCCTTTTGTGGACCAAGACTTTCCCTTCCCAATGCACAGAGAAGGACTCCAAGGGGCAGTGATGGGCGTCAGATCCGCGCGCGAGGATCTGCTAGGCATGCTGGTCTACATCCGGAGCCTTGAGGCACGAACCGAGATGTTGGCTCACTCGCTAGGGCTGCTGAGAGGGCCCAAGTGGTCCCGGGGGAGTATCCGTCGGACTGCGGCGCTGATGTTGGATTTAGGAATGGATCAGGAGTGTTTGGACCTCCTTCAATGGTGGGGCATGGCCGACGGTGAACCGGATGTTGAACGGTTAAGCATCGTCAGCCCCAGCTTGCCGATACTGAACTTCCCGCGTGGGGTCAGCGTGATGGAGCCATTCGATTCTATGAGTCGTTGGATTATCTTCGACGGTGTAACCCCGTATCTTCTTCTTCTGAAGCTTCAGGCGTTGCTCGACTTGACTCGCTTGTCCTTGTGCACCCCCGCCTTTGCGGCCAAGGTGCCCCCGGAGATCTCTGGCGACATCCGAGGGTATATTCCGGTGAGCCCCAGGGTGATAAACCATCCGGCTCTTCGGTGGAAGCTGACCTATACCGATGAGATCAAGCAGCTGACCAGGCAGATCGAGAGACTGTGGGATGATGTCGCGGCTGGCCATATGTGGGAGGTCCGGGGGGTGCTATACGAGGATGAGGATGAGGATGTGCACCATCGGGACGAGGACCAGCCTTCATGCTTGACTTGCCTTTTCCGCCGGGATCCCCAAGCGGTGGCTTACATTCGGAGCTTCATTAACTGGGATGTGGTGGAAGATCAATGATGTAGGGATTCTATATGCTTCTGCCACACTTACGTTCAAGGATCAAGGTGAACCACGAATTATTGTGCTCTGCTAGGCATTTTAAAATATGGACCAAGTAAATGGAATCAAACGTCAAACACATTAGTATAACTTGAAAGAAAGTACCATGTCAGGTGCATTCATCACATGACCATGACCCCCTACCGGGAGAATTCTTTATAAGAAAACTTGGATCTGGTCACATGACTCAAATCGGGCTCGGCGAATGGTTCTCTCCGCAATCCCCGGCTCCCCGGCATTCCGCCGGTGATCGCCGACCATCGGTGACTGCTTTCCCCCTCAAGATACCAACACTTCATCATCCATCCCCATCCCCCCTTACAACACACTCACACCTCACTTCATGCGAGGGACCCCTCCTGTTAAGGCAGCCTGTCTGGCCTGGTGTGTTTCTCCTGCGGTATAAACTGACTGACTGTACTGTACTTGCTCACACCTATCGTCAGCCGTGCGTCCAAAACCCGTTGCGACGGACAAAACCCTTGCAGGCCGGTAGGGCTGATCCACTTTCCTTTGTACTGTCTGTAACAGGACCGGGGAATAATTCGTTGCAATAGTGCCTGGTCAAAGGTCGCAGCTGTTCGTATCAGCCCAGTAGACGAGGTGGTCCTCGCCGACGCGCCCGCAGCCTACTTCCGGGGCCGTCTCCGCAGCCCCCGACGGTGGTAGATCTCTCCGAAGACTCGGGCTCCTTGGTTGACGATCCCGGTATTTGGCATACTTTGGCTCTTCTGTCTCCGTACAAGAGGGCTCAGGATGCAGAAAGAGGCTCCCAAGACAGGCTGGAGGCGCTCCATGCAGGGACTGCCTGTGAGATTCAAGGGCCGCTCTTGCGAGTCTATACATCCGAGCAAGATATGTGCGTACACCCCAGCTCGCCGAGCTGCTCCATGATTATTGACTCTGTATGCATGTGGGCTCAGACTGAACGCATATTACATCTTCATTCATCCCTATTTGCCGCTGTTGCCCCCGCCCGTTGAGCCTCTACGACCAGACCACCCCCAGGTCTACCAGCCCTCTCCCGGAGAGGCGGGGACAGTGGATCACTCCTGTCTATCATATCGACCGCTCTCTTGTTTGAGCTTGGCCCTCTCCGCAGTCCTCGCCTTGATCCCGCCTCCGCAAGATGGAAATCCCTCCGATCCCTGCTGTGCGTGGCTGCGCCGGTCATACTCCGGTCTTTTCGCGCAGTCCGCTCTGGAGAGCGCCGAGCAAGATATCGTGGAGCCCGACGCCGCTCGAATCTCCCCTCGTCCTCCGACTTACAGCCAGCGTTTCCATCCCGATCTACCCGTCAGGCTCCACCCGATCTTGACCTTGATGGTCCTTGGCGTGTATGACTCTTGTCAGAATGGGAATATCCATCGCATGCGGATGCGGATCAACCAAGCCATCACAACTGCGATGGACAGTTCACTGCATCAGTTGGGAGAGAATGCTTCGGAGGCTCAACGACGCGCATGGTGGATCGCGGTGCGTTTCGTCCATCTCTCACGGTTACACGCAACGCTCACGGCTCTACAGATTATTCTTGGATACCAGTCTTCTGCTGTCAATTCATCGGTACGTTACTTCGTTGATTATCAGTTACAGTGATGTTCAGCACCGGGCTAATGTCCCACTGCCAGTCCCCAATAATCACCACAAATGATCCTAGGATCACAACGCCCTACCCAGCTTTCGAATTGGGGACGAACGGCCCGGAGGTAACGCTATCTGTTTTCATATAGCAGGGTACCTGTCTGCTAACCGCTTATAGCCGTGGTCACTTATTCTCAAGGCTCATAATGCTCATGACTCAATCAGCGCCCTTCTGCGCCTGATCACTACGCAGAGTGCTCAATACTCAACAACCCCGAATCTAAGAGATAGAATTTCCCGGTTAGATCGATCTATATTGTCATTGGCCTCGGAGTGCGATCTGATTTGTACACCGATGCAAGGCAATAGTACGGAAGGACTTGCAGGCCGCAGCTTCGGTTTGATTGCCTGCGCACTGATTCACTCGTATGATCCCCAAGCATTCAACCAAAGCTCTCCTCAAACTTTCCCCACGCTGACCAACTCACAGTGCGCGGATCAAGCTACACCGCTTCAGAGCCTTCTCTGACATCCCAATCTTCCTGGAAAAGCATTGCGATCTCTCCTCACTTCGTGTAGACGGCAGCGCATCCCAGGAAGTCTCCTCCGTGACAGCCACCGAGATCGACTCGTTCTTCCCGTTCAGCAAGGACGAGTCCTCCATGATCTGTCTGAAATCATCACTCGCTGTTGCCCGTGCCTTCAAGGATGTACCTTCTCCACACTCGGCCACTTCTCGGTCCACTGACCTGGAGAGTGCGACATTGAGTTTTCTGGCACCCGCGCAGGATGGGTACTACGGGTCCTTGCCGTACTTCAAATGTGCCGCAATGCAGGCGTCCTACGTGCTGTATATGCTGGTGCACCGGGTCCGGGCCGCGCTGTCGTCGAGACGGCTTGGCATCTGCTACCCGCTGTTGAACTGTCCCGAAGCAGGCACGGAAATCCAGGATGCATATCGGTTGATCGAGGAGCTGCGCAACGGTGCCCATTCGCTGATTCTCTCCATGAAGCGGGATCTGGTCTACGAGGGGATTGCGTCGATGGTGAACGATCTCGATGCGGCGTATATCTCTCTATTTGGGTGATCCTCAGTCTTTAGTATACTTTGACGCCAGTTGTATATCTATACATTCCTTGTACAAGTTGTCCCACCAAGTACTGTACACTTTCTAGCATCTCCAGGCTTTCATGCCGGCACAGTTGCCTTGTGTCTCGCGGCACCTTCCTTGGATCAGCTCATCACATTCCGCTGAATTGCGAGTTCGACCCCGCGCGGGCGCATCTCTTTTCCGGGTATGGAGTATAGCATGTATTTTATGTACATCCCTGGAATGTTACTTGTGTGCCAGGTTGTGACTCCGCGTCGAGGTTATATTGTTGTCCTCCTGTAACAGCCATCAAGCAAATACTTCCTCCAAATATTGCACCCAGTCCTGGCCAACATATCCCACATACAAGTCCGGTCGGACCACCACGACCGCCTCGTGAGCATCATCCACCCACTCCGCTTGGTATTCATACACAAGACTCGTGACTCGTTGCGATAAGGCATGAACATTCCAGAACTCGGCCTTTTGCTGCAGCTTGACAGCTTGATACTCCCACTCGGTTGGAGCATCCTTCCCGAGGAAGAAGACCTTGAACTTGCCATATTGAAAGATCTCATAGAGCCGAGTCTTGGACGGTTCCCACTTAGCAACCTCAGGATTCTCCACCGCAGCCGCGAAGAGCCTGGTCGGCGGAAGACTCGTAACCCAGAGATCGGGACAACGACTGCCAGCGACAAAGTCCGCGTGGGAGGATGTCTTGACGAGGGGAGTTGAAGGGAGATACGACACACCCATTCCTATATGAGCCGAGTCAGCACGAAGCGATCAGAAGCCGACCTGCGAATAACACATACCGGTAATATAGGCAGCATTCTTCTCAATGATATCGACATACTCCAGGGCCGTCTTAACGGTCATGCGCACCAGCTTGGCAGCGACATCGATCACCCCGGTGGCAGTGGCGCGTCGCTCCTCGTCGTAGCTTGCTAGCAAGGTCGAGCCCCCAAGGCCCTTGACAGCAAATGCAACGCGCCAGATCAGGTTGAAGGCGTCCGCAATGCCCGTGTTCAGGCCCTGCCCGCCGTTGACGGCGTGGACATGCGCAGCGTCGCCGGCGAGCAGAATGCGACCGTGTCCATCCTTGGAGATGAAGGTGCTGGCAACGCGTTCTTTTACTACACACACCAGGATGTCAGACAAAGTCCACCGAGCACTGGGCTATGAAAACACAAACTCTCGAAGGTGCTAAACCACTCCGTGCGCTTGAACTCGATCTTGTGGGGCGCCATATGCTCCTGGATCGAAGCCTCGGCTTTCTCCTGCGTGATCTCCCCATCGAGTAGAATATAAAATCAGCTCATCCCTTGCTCTCTGCATTCGGTCAGACACCCATTCCATCTCCCATCTGCATGAACACGCATACCTCGGAATCCACGACACCCGCGACTGCCCATCCTTCTGGAATGTAATGATCTCCGGACAGACAGGAAAGTCCGTCTCGATGAAGGTGTCCAGCACCGCCCAGACCATCTCCGGCTTGGTGCCGGTGAACGGGATGTCCAGGGCGCGGCGCACAAACGAGCGCGCCCCATCGGCGGCGATGGCGTACTTGGACACAATCGTTCTGCCCTGATCAGTGGTGACCACCACGCCTGTATCGAACTCAGCAATTGAGGTCGCGCGGGTGTTGTACGCCACCGGGATATCCAGCTGGTGGAGGAGAGCTTCTTCGACGCGAGCTTGTCCGATCATCAGGAAATTAGGGCGGTGGGTGTGCTTTAGGGAGGTCCACCAGTGGCTTTGCTGGGAGGTGAACCGGCCGGCTTCGAAGGTGGAACTGGCTATACCACGAGCGGGAGATGTCAGAGCAAGAATCGGTTGAAACTAGGCAGGTCAGGGGATGTCTCGTACTGTTACATGTTAACCCAAACGGCTCGAGTAAGGGTAACGTTCTCGATACTTCGAGATATTGCTGGGTGCGGGCATTCAAGGCATCGGCTCGACCCAGGTCAAGTGAGGTTTCTTTGGCGTCTGCACTCGGTGGATTAGTATCGTCAGGAGAGCTGTGGCCGTCGAAGAAGTACCGAGAATATAAACAGATAGGCCTAGGGACCGAGCGAGCACAGCCGACAGCAACCCTGTCGGTCCGCCGCCCACGATGACCAAGTCCGTTTGAATTGCTGATGGTGTTTCCTTTGCCATGCTTGCGTGAGCTCGTTAGGAGATTTGTCCCAAGATGGTAAGACGAATAGTGAGGAAGGGGTCCAGCTCCCATAAAAGTAGACGAGGATCAGGGGTGGAAGGTGAATAGAGAATCGGACGATTAGCATCCATCCCAATTCGTGGCGCCATGCTTCTCTGCTCGGAACTGGTACCCTCGTTCCCCTGAGATGCAGCATAGATGACAAGCATTGCGACTAGCTTGCTCCCAGTACATGGATCAATTCCGCGCTTAGAAATGCATCTGAATTGCAGGAGAACAACATAGATTAGGTATGTCTCAGCCGCAAAACTAAGAAATGCTAAAAGCAATGGCGCCACCAGCGCGCAGACCATGGCTCAGGAAGAACAAGCTCGAACCATGAAAGGCGAACAATAACCGGGAGAATTATGGGTGAAAAGTCTCCGCCGAGAAGTGGGCCTTGAGAGGAGCCAGAGCGAATGACGAAGCATCGGTCCCTGCATCGGCAGTGCGAATCGGGCATTGCGTCTGTTTCATTTCAGTAATGTAGGTTCCACTTAGGGTTACTTACTTAGTAGATGTATAGTAAATATCAACCATTAGGCTGCCAAGTTCTTCAGCCCAGCCCTACTACGTGGCTTGGCACGGGTGCGAGACACATTTTCACCCAGGTTTACTATCTTTCTATCGTACCATAACCCTTGTAGCTCTGACCATGTTGGAGATGAGGTTGCATCCACTAAGGGAGTGATTGCATGAGCAAGCTACCTGATCTAGGTACTAAGGTAGTGAATGAAATTCCGACCAAGTCATCTATGTTCCGAATGCGGAATTGAGCCGATAGTGCACCCTCATGCAATACTCGGAACTACTAGTGTCGGGATAGAATCGGGTTCCTTGACAGGCTCATATGGCTTTAAATGTCTCGCTGGACCTCGAGCAGGGAGGACTTCACCAATATAAACCATCACCAACTGCTCAGCGCTCGACATTGAATCGCGTCATAGCAATCGCCCACGATGAGCGCAGTCATGGTGCAGCCTCCCATCGCTCAATCGACCCTGACCTCGGTCGGGGCCGAGCCGATCTTTGACCTGGCTACCCTCCAGAAGGCGTGGGAGATTCTGAACGTCATCTACCGCTATCGCATGCCCGTTCCAGCATCGCTAGTGGACCGGAGCGACGAGGGGACTCTGAAGTTCCTATCCCTGATCTACACCCGCGTAAGAGCAGGCAAACCGGTCTCCTTGATCCTACCTGCTTTCCCGTTCAAGTCACCTAATCGAAAGGACAAAGTTCTTGGGTCTTTACCGGACAAAGGGGAGGACCTTGCCTTGGCCCATCTCAACGGACTATGCGCGGCGATCGCGGACATTTACAAACCAGGGGCTCAGTTGACCATCGCATCCGACGGTCTGGTGTATAATGGTAAGTTTAACCGCAACTCTCTATGGGCATGTTGGTCTTGGATAAGACTTATAGGGGGTAGACCTGCTAGGTGTTCCCGACGCGGAGGTCTATACATACGGCGAGGCGCTGCGGAAAATGGTCCAGACGCAGGGCTACCGACACCTCCAGTTCATTCGTCTGCGGGACCTCGTCCACTGGAAGATCGACACTCCCCTCGACGCTACCACCTACGAGAAGCTGGCAGGCGCCTTTCGTCAGCGGTTGATTGACAATTTCACGCCCCTGGATTACGACTGTGCCGAGAGTATCAAGGCCGACGAGGATGTGTGCACCACCTACCGAGGATATATCAAGTTTCTGGCCAAGGATTTGGAACATACCTTTGTGGAAGGGGGCGAGGTATCGAGAAAGTCTCACAAGCAGAAGCTCGAGGGTATTGCTAAGCAGATGATCGCCCGTGGAAAGGTAAGACAGACCACTTGGACCACAGTGTGCTGGTACTGTGCTGGTACTTATATTTTGAATTTGGCATCCAGGCATTCGCAGAGGCGATCAAGAAGAACTACCCGGACCATGTTCGACTGTCGATTCACCCGTCATGCGGGTCAGCCAAAATCTCCGTACAGGTCTTGCCTCTGGCTCCTCATTGTGTGACACCCTGGCACTCAACGCCGTGCTTGACCCTCGACGGCCGTGTGGAATATGGCCTACGCGAGTCATTCGATCACAACCCCAATGTTGAATTGGTTCACAAGGCAGGACAGCCGTGGTTCTACCGCTACAAGTCAGATCTATATTCCTGGCCACAACCCGTGGAAATCGAGCCTCAGTACCCTTGTGGCCTGATCATCCGACCTACGCAACCCATGTCTTGCGCAGAAGTGGACATGCGTAAGCTTCGCGCTCTGGCAGAAGAAAACTCCCCGGTCATTTTACGGGGATTTCAGGATACACGCGACCGGGAGCTTTTCGTGAAAAAGGCCGAGGAGATGGGGACTCCCGTTGGGTGGAAGTTCGGCCTCATCCTCGAGGTGAATGACCACGGCACCGACACCCAAGGCTTGAACAATGTTCTGTCGTCGGAGTGGATGCCGTTCCACTACGATGGCCTGTTCAAGGTTGTCAAGATGAAAGATGCAGATGGGCAGGAGGTCGTTCGATCCTGTCCTCCGAAGTAAGTAACTGCCTACGGGTCTAACGAACAGCCATACTCATTCCATGGCCATTGCACCAGATACCAATTCTTCACGGGAATGACCCCCTCGCCCAAAGACACCGGATTCACCCTCTTCTCCCCCTCCCACCTAGTCTGGCACTATTTACCATCAGAATACACAGTCGAATACCTGCGCACTCTGTCCTGGACGGTCGAGACTGTCTCCTTCGACCACACCAAGATCTGCGATCTCCCTCTCGTGGTGGACCACTTTGCGCACCAGCGTCCCTGTCTCCGCTACCACGAGCCGTGGCCGCAAGAGAAGACGGTGTTTGACCCGACCAAGATTACCATCCAGGGTGTGACCAACTCGGCGGAACTGTGCCAAACCCTCGATAGCCTGCTGCACGATCGTCGCGTGGCCTACTGGCATTGTTGGGAGGAAGGCGACTGGCTGATCAGCGATAATGTGACGACGATGCATACGCGCAGCTCGTTTACGGGCAAGTCGGACCGGTGTCTGCGGCGAATTCACGTCGACTAGATTAGCGAGGGGCTAGATTTCTTGGGACCTATATTAAGGATGTACTATAGTTTCGTGATTTGATTTTTGTCAAGTGTCAAGCTGAATTCTTGAGTTGCATGCCAATATGTGGTACCAATTGTGTCGTGCGCCTCAATGCGTGGGGGTTAAGTAGAGATAAAAAGCAGCTAACGTGCTGACACAGGAAGATTTCGCTAACGGCCAGACACAGTCAAGACGCCAGGGACGAAGGACGGTGGACTTCTCAGGGTCTGGTGGAGAAGCTAGAGAAAATAGTCTGTTTCATGCAGCCGAGGTTTCCACGGCAAGATAAGCTAAATATTGACAAGAGGAACAGCTTTGGGACAGTCAGCGCCGCAGTTAGAGAAGAGATCCGAGGAAAAAATATATATATAAAATAAAAAAAAAAGGAAAAAAGAAAGAAAAGACCAAGATGAAGAGACAGAAACTCACATGCAATGGATAATAAGTGAAGTGTACACCCTCACACTTCCTTATGAAGGATTTCGACTACCAACACCTGCCAAGAAGACCGCCGGAGCTAAGATAGATGCTATATTAATTCGATACTACCTATCCATCTAGTGCCAATGTCACCGTATCTAATCCAGGGTCTCTGATTCTCCCCAACGGTTGTCACTGTCCCCGAGCCGAGATTGCCTCTAAGTCCAACAAGGAAAGAAACGGAGAAGGGCTGGACAGGACCCTTGCCTACAATCCGCGCAAAGCCTCCAACCTCGCCCGCTGAAGGCCCTCCCCATCGAAATTGCTCGGGTCTAACCACTTCACAAAGCCCCCCTTTATCGCGGGCCACTCGCCATCCAGAATCGAGAACCAAGCGGTATCGCGGTTTTTCCCCTTGACAATCAGATGCTGTCGAAAGACCCCCTCGGCCGTGAAGCCCAACCGCACCGCCGCCCGCTTCGACGCCGCATTCAGGTCATTGCACTTCCACTCCAGCCGTCGAAAGTGGAACTGCTCAAACGCCGCCCGTGCGAGCAAGTACAACGCCTCCGTCGCGGCCGTCGTGCGCTGCAGCAGGGGGGAGAAGACCACCGACCCGATCTCCACGACGCGGTTGGGCAGGTCAATGCGCATGAAGTTGAGCAGGCCGACGGCTTGGTTGCGGGTTAGGTCGACCACCGCGTAGAAGACGCTGTCGGCATGGGTGATTAGCGTGTCGAGGAACTGAGTAAAAGTGGGCTTGTCCGCAAATGGCCCGAAGGGGAGGTAGTCCCAAAGCGAGGTGTGTTCGGGCTGGCCAATGTGGTGGTATAGATCGTCTACATGCTGCTCGGCTAGGGGTTCAACGCGCACGGAACGGCCTGCGAAGGGGGTGCGGGTCGGCCGGATGGCTGCACTGGTGTCAAGGGGAGAAGTGGATTCAGACATCTTGGAAAACGGAAGCCAGAGAATATTGTACCCGCGAGTTATGTCAAGGGAGAGAAGATTTCTTCAGCTCATCTCATTAGTGAGGTTAGTGAATGTTAGTGAATGTTAGTGAGGGAGTTATTAGGGCCTTGTGAGTCAGAGCTGACGGCGGCTGATTCAGCAGGGCGGAATGCTTTCCGCGATCGGAGTCTCAATTTAGCCCTGACATTGACATCTTCCCTGCAACATCAACGTTCGTTGCTACAATACTAGACTTCTCAGGGAGATTGACTTAACTCTCGAACTGTTGAAGCATTAGTCCTGTTGTTATGAAATATATCATGTCATGCTTTCGACCCGTCATCCTCAAACTTCTTGGGTTATCTCACAGAAAGTATGCTATTACTAGGCTTCAGGCATTGAGATGGAGAGCCTATGCTCTTAGCCGGATATCATCGAATGAAATACACATGTTAACCATCCGAACTCGTAAGTCTGCTGAAGGTGTAGAATACAGAAAGCGATAGAGAAGGACAAAGTGATTGACAGCATGTAAGCCGACATGAGCTTCCAACCACAGCCCAGGTGAGGACACCCAGAATCTGGCCTAGGAATCAATGCTCCATCCAACCCCGATACTCCAAGCAGCCAAACACTCTACTCCCACCGTAGCTTCGATGAACAACCACGCACTTGTTGAAGTTATCTTTGACAATATTCTCACAGGTGTACTTGGTCCCCTCTTGCCCGGTCGGCGCAATGGGCTTCTGTTTGGGTCCCTTGCACCCCTTCACCCACATGATCGTGACATGGTACTGCCAGTTCATCATCGTGGGGCTGCCGGAAGACCATTTTAGTGGTTTGCTGTCGGGTCCCATCTCGAAATCGATGGAGGGATCTGGGTGCCGCGCCAGCAGAGAGAGGCAACAGTGTCGACGACGTGGGAGTCGAGCGGTTGATGGAAGTCTTTGTTGGAGAGGCAGGTCTGATCGCTGATCTAAGGTGTCGGCGTGGTTATTGCCGACTTGCTAGTGGACGAGCTTGTGGCGCTTGTCGCGGCACTCTTTGTTGAAGTCACCAGCGTAAGATGAACAGAAATGAAACGTCCCGGGCACCGATCTCGCCGCTGCATATGCCCCTGTGGCTGAGCAACAGGCTGAAGAACCGCCGCAGGATCCCAGAAGTCGTAGTCCATGACATATTGCCCGCACAACCACAGCCGCCACTGACCCACAGCCAGAAGGTGATTGCCCGCCTGCAGGAAACTGTTGTACTTGTCGACTTCTATCACGACTTTCCCCACGGAGGAATCATCATTGTTGGACTGCCAGAAATTCGTCGGCTCGTAACCGCGGATGATTGGGGCTTTATCTGCGGGAGCTTCCCCGGTGGGGAAGTAGAGGAAGTGACTGAACTGGGCTGCGAGCCATTTGACTCGGTGGGCGTACATATATTCTTGGGGTCGCCATTCGGGCAAAAAAGGGGTGATGATAATGAGCTGGGGACTGTTGGTGCGATGCAGGGGGCCGGGGTTTGCGTCAGTTCCCCATAGTCCTTGTAGGGGTTCAATCTGATTGTTGACCACCCCGGCAGGCCCGGTACGCCCGGTACTCAGTGCGATAAATGTTTGCTCCATGAAAAAGTCGTCGGCTACATCGGGTTCGGTTGGGGTGCGGAAAATGGGGGACTCGAATATATGCGAGAGGTAGACGCCATCTTTCGCGACGATCATCAGGACAGTGCAGCCGTGGAGGCCCTTCACGCCGAGCGCGGACTGCAGATCTGGCCAGCGATACCATTTGCCCGTCACTGGCTCGCTTTGGCTGGCCCAGTGGTCGTTCTGGGTTATAGCGTGGTTGAGCTTGGGCAGATAGTGGTTTGGGTCCACGGCGGAAAGATCCTGTAGGGCTCGCTTGCCAAAGGAAAAGGTTTGTTTGGACGATTTGGCTCCTGTGTCCTTGTGAAGAGAGCTATACCGACGATGAATTCTTCCCCCGTTGCCCGTAGGCAGTGCTCCTACAGTACTTGTTGGGATAGAGGCACATTCCACCGATGAGATGGACACCCATCCCCCCTTGCCCTTCCCGGCTAAGCATGCAGCACTGCAGTTTTCCTGTGCGCACAGACGTCTCGTCGGAGTGGAGCTCGGAGTGTTGGTGATTGTGGTCGTCGCTGCGGTGACAGAGCACCCCGTGGTGGTGATGGTAGTTGTCCGGGTGCATGTTCTGGTTGTAACTGTCGAGCCACTGGCAGTTATAGAGGTTGGCTGGCAGAGAATCGTGACATGGTGTGCGGTTGACTGCGAGGTACAGGACGATGACGAGGACGAACGGCTGGAGCTTTTTTGATCATTGCTAGGTCCGTTAGTCACCGATCTTTCAAGGCCACCAGGGGGCTTTTCAATGTCCAGAGCCTTCACGATATCTTTGACCCCCTTGACGTCCTTGTTCTTGATTCTTTCCACAAGGTCATCCAGTTTGTTCTCAAGACAACCGAGCTTACCCAAAATCTGGCTGGTGGTGTCTCCGGCGAGGTTCAGAAGACCGTCAAACAGACCGCGCTTCTTTTGATTGCATTTTGGAAGCTTCTCGCCCATGTTCTTCGCCAGATCTGCAATATCATCCTTAGTTCTCTTGACGTTGTCGATGACTTGTTTATCTGGCCGTGGCTCGGGGCTCAGTTCCCAGAATGTGATAATTGTGACGACGTTGTGAAAGCGGACGGCGATGACGGACGCGCTGGAAGTTATCATAGGGCTTGGAGGCAGGCCGGTAGTAATGGAAGGTGGCTGGGTGAGCGTTACACCGGCAGGGCCAGTGACACTTGATGCTCTGGTGTAGGTAGTACTGATGATCCCTGTCCCATCACCTGTAATCCTAGCATGCGCAGTCCCGGTGGTCGCGCCCCCACTGGGCTTAGTTTTGCCTTGCGCGGAACTGGTCCTCCCTGTTACGTCGGTGGTACTACTTGTGGAAGCTTGTTTAGCACCGGATGTTCCCCGAGAAGACTGAGGCTCGGCAGTAGAAAGCCAGTTCCGCTGCTGTGAGTTCCACCAGTGAGCGCCGTTCCATGGTTCGAGAGCGAGGAGGTCTCGACCGGCGGCCAGATCCCGATCCCTGGCAAAGAAAGAGTAAAGGGAAAAGGCAAGACGGGAGCCGTAGCAATAGACGACGAGATCTTTGAGATAGTAGGGCCACTAGTAGTCGATAGAACACCTTGAGTCGAAGTTGCAGGTCCGTTAGAGGGCTTCGAGGTTGTAGAGGTAACAGCAACGGGAATGGACGAAGTGACGCTGCCAGTCTGCGAGATGGTTGCTTCCTTTTTGACAGTGTAAGTATGTGTCACGAACGTGTGGTAGGTGATGCAGGAGGTGCTCGTCGCGAGGTTGGTCGTTTCGACGATGGTGGCATCAGAAACAGAGGAAGAATCACCGACTGCAACGCCAGCAGCGACAGTAAGGCTGAAGACAGACCACAAGGTGGAGAGCTTCATGGTTTCTGTTGAGTTGGGGTTGACATACGGTACGAAAGGAGGAAGGAGAGGAGATGAGGAGGAGAGGAGGAGAGAGTGTGGGAGATGGAGAGAACAAGAGAAGAAGTGTTGAGGCCATTATAATCCTTGAGCACCGACACTATCTCACGATACATTCACTATCACCAGTTGTGGAGGGGAAGTAAGTTGATATCCAAGATGTTATAGGGAGTGAATGATGAAGTTGTCTGTGGGTGTGATTGGCTGGGAGATGGATTATGCTGCAGTTAATTCTTCATGGGATCTCTCTGACTGGGCTCTAAGTGAACCGAAACTTCCCGGTCCTCTGGTCTCTGTAGCTGTTTCTTCAACATTGAAAGTGTTGAACTTGAACCTAGGGCTATATAGCAGCTCAAGCTAAAAGAAGACTCACCGACAGGAGATCTAAATTGAGCGAGCAAACCCTGCTTCCCATGATCTGGTCTTCGATACAGGCAGAAGAACCAGTTTCCTAGGATTCTGCACGCGAATAAGGCAGATGATGGTCTAGACTCGAATTCCTCATCAGCAGCCTGTTTTTGGCTCGACTATAGTCGGCATCATAGTCCAGTACCCTTTGCGTTGCTCTGTGGAGTTGGCTGCCATGTACTATGCACCGGCTGCTTAAATGGGTATGTTAGAGGTTTACTCCTATAAGTCCCACACCTATAATTAACCGCTTCGTAGTCTATACAAGGAATTGTACCTGGCTCAGACAACGAGATCTACCACTCAAATGACTGCCGATGGGTTGCGGTCTGTTGACTATCAAGGTCATGGAACAGTTAGGCATATGCTAGACGGCAGCAGAAACCTTCCGCCAGGACCGTCCACCAATGCCTCAACGCCCAAATAGTCATAATACGCCACACAAGCAACTTGCTAGTTCCTGCCTATCCGACTACGAAGGCACTAATAAGTATTTCATGTATAGCCAACTCGATAAATAAACGCCTCTATTGCTGTGTCAATCATACTCCTACATCATTGTTGCTTGATCAAAGTCGATGATGTAGATAACCATGCGATGGAAGACGCGTACATACTATATGAGTTGAGTTGGGAAAAAGATATGCATCGCCTCGAGATCCCCAAGTCAGCGAAGCCTATTTACAGTCAACGAATTCCGCCTCAAGAATCTTGATGGCCTCTTCCGGCAGAGCCCGATACTTTCCGAGCTTTCCTGCCACCAGCAGGTCCTCAATGGATTTCTTCTCATAACCCTCCACCTCCCACATATCCGACCCGAGAAACTTCAGCTGATCGCCATTTCCCCAGTTCTTACGCGTGTACCAGCAAAGCGCTAGTGGGTTGTTGGCCTCGATCATGGCGTCTACCCGGCGAGTGACCTCTTCAAGCGAAACCGTGTGCTTCGCCGGAGTCGCTCCGAACCGGTTAGCGAGCGCTTGTGCGACCTCGTCCCCAGTGGGTGTCAGTTCTGATAGACTAAGTGTGCGATTCTGAAGCTCGCGAATTGGCGTGGTGCTAAAAATCGACGCAAAGGCTGCTGCAACATATTCACGGGTACTAAGCGGAGATATTCAATCAGTGGCAGTTAGGGAACAGCGTTGAAGTGGGGGAGGTTACCAGAGATTCAGTGGCTGCGATGCACTGTTTCCTGTGAAAATGATGCGATTATGCCTATGGTCCACCCCCTTGGCTCTGTAGACAGATGTCAGCCGCCAGCTGCTCAATTTTCTGGTCCAAACACAGGGCGGATAAAGGGTCTACTTACGGTGTATCAAGCGCAAATTCTGCGAAGTTGCCGGTCAGCACGACTGTTGTCGGCACACCCAGCCTCTCCGCTGCCTCCTCTACTTTGATCTTGGCACTGATGAGCTCAATCCCTAGTCCCTGCCCGCGGTATTTGACAGCGAGATCGGAAGGAACAAACAATTGAACTTTGGTCTTCGGGAGAGCTCTGATCAGATCGTACTGGCATTCAATTGCAGAATGGCCGACCAAAGAGCTATAGTCGTCTGGGCAGTTCTGTGAGTCAAGCAATCTTTCATGAAACAGCAAGGGCATCTCACATGAGAATATCGACATCCTGGAGAGCAGACACCAGAGCCTCCTCATCGGTGATATCAACCTGAACTGCAATCACATTTGGAGGCAAACCTCGGGCATTGGACTCTGGGCGATAAAGAACCTTGACGACAGCGGGCGATTCGCTCAGACTCTGAACAATTGCAGATCCCACCCAGCCCCGATGGCCATACACTGCGATGCGATTCGGCATGCTGGTTGCAATCACGGACGGATCTTGTTGTTTGCACTATGAACAACAAGTGAATGAAGTGGATGCTGGGAGAAGACAGAGGCCAAAGATGATGATAAAATATTAAAGAACTGAGGAGAGGACTATTCCATATTTAAGGCTCCTATCGTCCTTTACAGTTTGTTCGACTCTTCGAGGGGCATAGCGGGGGATTACTAGGTATTTATGGGCATACATTCTGTTTGTTGGATTTGGACGGTTTGCACTCGGTGGGGATAGCATCATAGGTGGACTCAGATTCCACCCAGCAGCCCAATCAAGCGCACAAACAAACACAGACAAACACGGATACAAACAAGCAAGGTGGGGCAGGCAAAAATGCTACTATACTGATGCCTGGGGCACCAGTTTGCACTCCGAGAATAGTCATGTGATCTTATGAATCACCCACGTTTCCTAATGAGCTCTTCATCCATTTCTGTCCAACGCATTGTCTACTCAATCTAGCCCAGGAAATATGGGATTCAGCAGCATCAAGTATCATGGAACTACTGCCAAATGAACTGCTTACCTCTATCGGCGAGTATAGTCGGGAGGGAAGGTACCGCTCAAGAACCGTGCGGGCGCTGTGCCTATGCTCCAAGCGGTTCCATCATGTCTTTCAGCCGCTACTTGACTCCGACATCCTTCTTACTGGGAATCCCATCACGGCCCGGGATGTCGCGCTGATCATGCGACTCTGGAAGAATCCAGCGCTCGCTTGTCGCGTGCGTCGGTTTGAGGTCCTGTGGGATGGCACTGCCAGGGCAAGGCGACGCCATGGGACATTCAATGCACAGCAGCCTGAAGCCGTGGTGTTCATTGAGCACGCTCTGACCGAAATCTTCGGCGATCAACAACCGAATCTCAAACGCGGGTGGAGAGTGCATCTATACAACCTAAACACAGAGGCCTGGGCGGCGATCCTCCTCGTCCGCTTGACTCGTTTGCGGACCTTGGTGCTGAACGGCAGTGAAGATGAGGGATTGGTGGCAGAGATCATGCGCAGAGCTGCGCAACGACAGCGACCCTTCCATCGAGCGCCACCCTTCCCAATCCTCCACAAAATCCAGGCTGAGGCCGCGTGGAGCAGGACCTGGAGGTAACCTTGATAGTAGCATTCAGATAACTTCTAGTCATAACTTAGAAGTATGAAGTATATTTTATTTAAGAAATTAAAACTGGTATTAATAATATATTGATATTTAACCCTTTTATAAATATTTTATAAATATTTCAAGGTCTCTAATCTTCTATAATACTATAGTATATTATATATATAAAATATATAAATACTTTACTCAGAGGGTTGCAGGTATATATAGCCTTCTAATCTTGCTTATTGTATTTAAAAAATATAAGTACTAAATACTAACCGGTATGCAGGCAGTAGATCAGTATATTACCACCGCTATACGTTGCCGAGATTTACGAAGATGGAGTAGAAAGAATATAGCATGGGCGTACCACTACGTACTTGCCTATGTCTTGGCGAGTAGGGAACAGTTCGCCGGGTCCAGCGCTCACCCAGCACTCAGCTAGCGCTTACCTGTGCGCACCCTCAGCCTCCTATTTCCTGCCGATCTCTCTAACGCCGATGTCTTTCAATACATGGCCCCAGTCGAACGGACAGAAAATAGGTTTCCTTGTATCCAGTAATAGGGACTATTCTTTATCATAATAAATTATACCTCCAACTCCCTAGAATCATTGTGCTTTTTCTAGATCCATCCGCTTCCCTTGTGAAGATACTCGCATCACACTCCCGCGTTTGACCTCTAAGGCTGGATTTTTTGCAACACTATATCTCTTGAAGTTATAGGTTACTCCGATCTATATCTCCAAACCGGCGAGATGGCGAGGCATCAGAATCGATCTGGCGATGGAAGCCCTTACTCCGAATCAATTCGCACGAAGTCCGAGGCAAGTGACGCTGAATCTGAAACCGACATGTCAACCCCGGAACCCCCTTCGGCGTCATTTCGTAGACGCCGCTCTCGTGCTTCCCTCGCTCATAAACATAGGCGCAGCCAAGGGTCATCAAACAGTTCTAGTTGTAAATCCGATGATAATGAAGAAAGTCGAGTTCTCCACATAAGGCGAAAATAGAAACTTAGGCTAGAAATACAGCTGAACAACAAAGCAACGGTCCAAGACTGGCGGAGGAAGGACACCACCTCGAGCGATACTGAGGCAGGGGAATCAACAACAGATCCAGATATCGAGACAGATGATACTTCATCTGATAGCGATAGTGATGGCTATGCAGAAGGGACGAAGAACCAGATTGCGTTTATCAAGGATCGTTGGGAAAGGTAAGCGAAATTGACGAATCAGCAGGCGGGAAATCAGACGGGGTTTGCAGTGACAATGCAGCCATAAACTTTGCGGGCAGCTCGCGCGGGGTAGTAACCCCTTCACTCGTTCCTCGTTTCAGGGCACTGCAAAAAGATTGAATATTAAAGTTTTTACAAATCCCCTTATCCCCTTATACAGTCGGTTGGTTAGTCGGTTGAGGGTATTCACCCTGACTCCCCGCTCGAGAGTTAGTTCACCAAACTAGTTAAGGTTAGTGCTTAGCTCCTAGATTCTACAGCCCGAAGCTCACCTCGTATTACTGGTGGTGCCCAACGGCGGAAACGCCGAATCCTTTCTGTCAAAGCGAGCTAAACCGGCACAAATGAGAGCTAGTGGACCCATCAGGTAAGGAGCGACTAATTGAAGGAAACATTGAGCTGTGCTAACTACACCGGGTGTAATCGAGCATTCAATCTGTAATACCGACGAGGAGTTGTTACCCACGTATTACATACAAACACATGGTACTTTGCACAACGCCCCATCACCTAGCAATTAAAGGCAGGTAACGCATTCAGCTGGCTGAGCTGCTACTTCCCTCCAGCACAATTTTGAATCAGAGATCGCTTTGATGATGGCCACAACCGCTACGTTTAATGCCGCTAATCATGGGCTCCAGATTGGAAACAACTCCGGTTCCATCACAGCAGAATTCCACGTGGCGCGGGGTAATTCCATAAGAGTTCCAGTTGACTGTAGGGGAGGCTAAACACTGTTTCTAGCGTACACGACCGAAGACATCGATCGAGTCTGTCTCCGCGCTCTGCGCTGCCCGGACTCTCTGGCTGTGAAGAACCGCCTGAAAGAAAGCAAGGACAGATTGATCCACCAGTCCATTCAGTGGATTTTTGACGATCCGCAGTACAAAGATTGGGAAAATGGGGACGAGGTCGGCCTGCTTTGGATCAAGGGAGGCGCTGGGAAGGGGAAGACCATGCTGTCAATCGGTCTGATCGAGCAGCTCGCCCGGGCGCAGGATGAGTCCACCGCAGTGATTTATTCCTTCTGCCAGAATGCCGACTACGAGCTCAATACGCTGGAAGCCATTCTCAAGGGGTTGATTCTGCAGCTGGCGAATCAGCAACCGGAGCTAAAAGAATCGCTCCGTCGCCGGTGGGATACTGTTCAGGAGACGTTCAGTGAGGATGTGACCTCGTGGCAATCGTTGTGGAACATTCTTTTCGAGATGCTAGCCCGGTGCAAGTACTCCCGGGTATATATGGTCGTTGATGCACTTGACGAGTGTCAGGATGACGACGTGGTTGAATTTCTTAAATCCATCGTGCGAAAGGGACTGGATCATCCCGGCAAAATCAAGTGGGTATTGACAAGTCGACCATGGGACGGCGCAGAGAGGGTGTTATTGGCTGGTCAGGACCAGGTGCAAATTAATCTGGATGGGGATCATAATTCCCGATCTATTTCAGGGGCTGTGCAGGCTTATATCACTTCGAAGGTGGAGGAGCTGAGTCGCCAGCACAAATATGGAGCGACTCTGAAGAGCGAAATAAGGACCGAGCTTACTGAAAGATCGGAAGGTACCTTCCTTTGGGTCAGCTTGGTGTGCAAGGCCCTGGAAAGTGTCTCCCGAGATGACGCTTTGTCCACAGTGCAAAGCTTGCCGCCGGGTTTACATCCGTTTTATGATCGGGTATTGAACGAGCTCAACGAAAGCGAGTTGCCTGAAGTACAGAAGTGTATGCGACTGCTCAAAGCTATGATGACGGTATACCGGCCTTTGAAAGTCGAGGAAGTCTCTAGTGTGATCGGGCTCAGCGACGACGAGGACACCATTAGAGCATTGGTCGATAGCTGTGCGTCATTTATCCGGTTGCGCGATGACAGTATCGAGTTTGTTCATCAGTCAGCTCGAGACTACTTGGCCGGAGAGAATGTGCTGTCCATACTCGACTCTCATGGACGCTTCGGACATGAAGAAATTGTCCTCGCCTGTCTGTCCTATCTATCTGAATGTCTCAAGCCCAACCTCGTCGACCTGCCGCGGCCCGATGCCACGAGAAGCTCGATAGAAACTTTGGAAAATGGAGCAAGGAATGGCATACTGTCTCGCATGGACTATGCAGCTATGTTCTGGGTGTCACATCTCATGAACGCAAGCAACGACATCGACAAGATCCAAGTTAGCGGATTCCTACACGCAAGATTGTTGGAATGGCTAGAATGCTTAAGTCTGCTGGACAGGCTCCCAAAGGCTATTGACTCGTTGAGGACACTGGAAGGAATATTGAAAGTGTGTTACAAATGTTTTCCCCGACGTCGACGTCTTTGCTAATCAAATTGATAAAGGACGACTCTCAAGCTTTGGCGTTGGTGCAGGATGCTATGCGTTTTTTGTTGCGCCATTACCACACTTTGTCGCACTTGCCGCTACAAATCTACAGCTCTGCCATCATTTTCAGTCCCGAGTCGAGTCTCGTGAAAGGACTAAACCTTGACAAAATCCCTGTATGGCTGAGAAGAGCGCCTCCCATGGAGGCCAGTTGGACGCCTATGATACAGGCACTAGCAGGCCATCTTGAACCTGTCATGGTCATTACCTTTTCACCTGACGGCAAGCAGATAGCATCAGGCTCTAGGGATGGCATAATTAAGCTCTGGGATACTGTCACAGGTAGCCTCCAGCAAACGCTTTCAGGTCACGAACACGAGCTTTCAGGTCACGAATACGAGATCGAAGCTATGGCTTTCCTCCCAGATGGCAAGCAGCTTATGTCATACTCTTATCCGGGCCTTGTTATGCTATGGGATACCACCACAGGCGAACATCAGGGCTGTATCAGCTTGCAGCCAACAGAAGATCGCGATCCTAGGCCCGCCACCCCTCGCGCCAAGGCTATCTCGGCGGATTGCAGGCAGATCGCAGCAATCGGTGATTATCGTGATGAATCTCATATCCTCCTTTTTGACGCGGCCACTGGAGACCTCCACAAGATCTTTGCAGACCCTCCAGACGAACCCTTATCTCTGGCCCTCTCGCCAGACGGTACGCAGCTTGTATCAGGCTCCATCGAGGGCACAGTCTGTCTCTGGGATACTACCACAGGTGACGTTAAGAAAACACTGGTCGGCCACAGAGACAGGGTGTGGACTGTGGCCTTTTCATCAGATGGCAAACAGATTGTATCAGCCTCTTATCAAACCATCAATCTCTGGAATGCTGCAACAGGCGAGCTTCAGACGAGGCTGGCATACCCTAACGCCTGGACCGCGGCCTTCTCACCCGATAGTAAACAGATCGCAGCATGCTTTTCCGATTGCATGATCTTCTGGGATGCCGCAGGCAATTTTCAAAAGACGCTAGCGTGCCAGGCGGATCACGTTACGTGCATGGCCTTTTCACCAAATGGCAAGCAGATCTTTACAGGCTCTGGTGACACCACTATTAGGCGCTGGGATATCACCATTAGTGCCACTCAGAACGTTGTGGGCCACTCAGGGAAGGTTGTCCGAGTGGCATTCTCACCCGACGGCAGGGTGATTGTGTCAGCCTATACTGACTACACCGTCAAGCTTTGGGATGCTGCCACGGGCGATCTTCAGCGAACACTAGCAGGCCATGAAGACTTTGTCTTTACTGTGCTCTTTTCACCAGACAACAGGCAGATCGCCTCGATGTCCGGCGATGCAACCAAACTCTGGGATGCTGCCACAGGTGACCTGCAGAACTCACTTGGAAGCGACGATAATTTCAGCGCTGTCACCTTCTCCCCGGACAGCAAGCTGATCGCGACAGGCCATGAGAGCGGCAAGATCCGTCTCTGGGATCCTAGCACCGGTGACCTTAAGAAGACGCTGGCAGGCCACATGAACAAAGTTGGGTCCATGACGGGGTTGGACTTTATGTTCGATACCAAGGTCACCAGATTGGTCTTCTCACCTGACAGCAAGCTCGTTGCATCAGCCTGCGAGGATGGAAAAATCAAACTTTGGGATGCCAAAACGGGAGACCTCCAGAAGACACTAGACTGCGACTTCGAGAGCATCGTTACTGCGGTCTCGGTGGCCCTCGTGACAGGGTACATTGGAAACACAGATATCATCTCAATGGCCTTTTCATCAGACAGCCAGCAGATTGCAGCGGTTTGTGATGATCAATCCATCAAGGTCTGGAACATCAAAAAACTGCTCAAAGCCTCACGATTTCTGGGACGCGCTGTCGCTAGTCATATCAAGTCGACTCGGCCATGGAAAGAGATTAAGACGTCAGAGCAAGTGTATAGCGTGAAATTCGCAGCAGGCAACCGCTGCCTTGAAACTGCCATTGGGCCAATATCACTTGAGAGTACCGCATCGGAGGAAGGGGAGGAGGAGAAACTGCCAGTGAAGTCGGATCCGGACTCATTACAGAACCTCTATGTCAGGGGAGAGTGGATATTCTATGGGACCATGCCCTTCCTTCGGCTGTTACCTGATTTCCAGGCTTGTCCCTGTGATGTGCTCGGCGATCAAGTGGTTATTGGATCCAAAACAGGTGTAGTTGCTAACTTCGACGTTGATCGACGGATCCTACACCAATACTGGGAACACTTCAGCAATGAAGGCAATCGCCCAGCAGCGGGTTAGGTACTCTCGCTGGAAGTCGGTGGAGAGAGGTTGGAGTCAACCAGGCGTCGGCCTCGCTTAACTGTTGAAACTTCAGCCTCTGTCAGGTTCTAGTCGGATGCGTTGATCAATATTGGTGGGCTGGTTTGTCTGTCGTTCCTTCATGTAGCAGCTGCGTGGAGATTATATAAATCGATTTCTCTCGGTCCTCGCACTGCGATTGTCGAACCACTTTCACCTTTCTAAGTTGCTTGCGTCTTATATGGGCACCATAAATGCTATATGCATTTCTAGGGTCATTCTGGTAGATGAGCTGAAAGCGAGATTCATATATTCATATGCGCAAGAGGTATTCTGTCCCTAGGTACCGTCGAAGCGAACCCCACTGATCTTGCCGGAATTGTTCCCTATCTGAAAGCCCGAGTTCGGTCCCGAAAACACCACGCTGTTGGTATAGGTGGTGGTGGATTGGATGCATTTGACAACCGTGTCACTCAGCAGCTTGTCCTGGCCAGCAGCGACCTCCTTCAGCAGCGAAAGAGCGCCCTCATTCGCGTTCAACCCGGACACCTCTTCTTCACACAACTTGCACTGTTCTTCTTGAATGCCCGGGAACAGCTCGACCAAACCGTCCACTAATTCGCCAATGTCCTCGATGAGCCGGGCAAAATTCTTCTCCTCGTATAGAATAGTCGCTTGGTCCTGCTCCAGCTCGGACTTTCCCTGCCGCTTCTTGGCGAGATCGTCCATCGTCTGGTGCAGTAAGGCTGAGACGCCATCTAGCTCCTTGGCGGGGTCCAACACTGTCAAGTTGGGATTGCGTCGTCGCAATCGCTTCGACACCGCCGCAGCTTCCGCAAAGAGCTCCAGAATCTGAGCCAGAAGATCCTGGACCTGCTCCTGATCTTCGGGGGCGAGATTCGTCATCTGGAGCTGTTTCGCGTCGCCGTCGTCCACATTCGCCAGTCCCACTGACTGACCCCACCGAGTCAGCCGGAGCCTTACAACGTCCAGTTTTAGCAAGCTGGCTTGGAAGCTCTCCCGGAGATTCGACGCCATTCGGATATACTCGAAACTTTGCACAGCGTCGTTGAACAGTCGCGACTGCTCGTCCAGTATCTTGAGCATGGTGTCTTGTTTCAACTCCAGCGCCTGGGTTTGTTCGATGATCGTCCCCGTGTCGGATTTGATGGCCTCCATTCGTCCATCGATGACAGTGGCCTGCGCAACGAGGAACTCAACGTTTCCATTCATTCGTTGGACGATGTCGTCTAGGATCTCGACGGTTCGTAGCGTGGCGAGGCCAACGGCTTGCGCCAGCTCGTTGACGGCTCCCTCCATCTCCTCAATGGCACCAGAAAGAGCCCCATCGGACCCATCGACCAAACTGGAAAACCACTTTTCTAGATGAGAGAATCTGATCAACCCCGCTGGAAGCAGGACAAAACCAGAGAGCGCAATTCAGGAAGAAACTGCTTACTGAATCTTTTTTTCTCGGCATATTCCTGCGCCACGGAACAAATGGTCAGCATGCCGGAGAAGACCCGCACGACGCATCGCTGGAACGGCGCTTGATGGGGAGTTTTATCCTCGATCATGGAGAGCCGGTCGAGGAAACGATGCGTGAAGTCGAAAAACCCCATGACCTTGTCGTAGTCGGCGGACACCGAGGCAAAAGACTTTGGGCCTAATCAGAAACGAATATCGTTCTTTTAGGTGTCAACTGGCGATGCGTACCTGCATGACCTGCCCAAAAGCCGTGAAAATCAAGCTGGCTGGCATTGCGGGGGGAAACGCCTGCTCACAATCATCAGCATCCGCATGAAGATTTCACAGCGTCCCCGCTAGTCATTCCCCGTCCGAGAACATACCGATGCCGCGTTCCCAACCACCTGGACCGTATCCACCACCTTCTGAATCAGCCATAGATTAGTCTTTAATGCAGTCCTCACATTGTCTGTTTTCGATCGGTCATGCCGGAAATCCTTAAATTCAGTCGACAAGCCTTCCGTGCCCTTCATGATTTGGTCGATGTTGCTGAACTGGGCCAGGTGGAGGGACTTCTTGGTCTGTTTCTCATAGTCGTCGACTGCGCGTTGCCAGAGTTGAGCGATGTCGGACGCCGGTGCCGCGTTGACGTTCCCCGTGGTGGCCATGTTGAAGCAAGCCTGCAAGACAAATGCTGGAGCACGATTGACTGTGAGAGAGAGGTCTGGGAATGATAGTCTTTTTGGACTTGTCTGTGGGAAAGCCCGGGATTTCATGCGCCAGCACCGTCCAGCGCCTCCTCTGCGTTCAACTGGGGAGTCGAGTTGGGCTGAGAGATCCGGAAGTCCAATCGAGCGTCCCACAGCTGTCTCGCTTACTGTAGTCTCACAGTGACAGCTGTGGCCTGTCACGCTTGCAGGCTCGCAGAGTCAGCCGTATGGTATGGTTCCCCCCCACCAACCCCACTTGGTCTCAGGTACGTGAGAAAATAATACCGCACGCCCACGTCGTCCCTTTTCGGCGAGTATGAGCATTGGAACACCAAGTTGTCGCCAACTGTATGAATCCCTACCCCGCAGAGCAGGGAATCTGCGGTCCCTTTGCTCGGGAACACCAATGCCCGTCAGCAGCCCCGCGCCAAGCCGTACGGCTCGTATGTCACCCCCGTCAGCGGAAAGGTTGAAACTGAAGGAAGGTGAGAATGGTGTTATCTCGTCCACTCGGCTGATAGTCACTGCTCTGCCTCGAGGCCCAGACGGTTCCCATTATTCTCTGCAACATTCACAGAGAGAATCAATGGTCAGGGAGTGAGTGGTTCCCGTCTACCTCAAGAGTGCTCGGAGTGACCGCCGACCTCCTTTCCCGGCCAGTAACCAATCTCTCAAAAATATGCTTGGATCGTTGCAACCAATGGCACAGCCAGCCACTGACAGTCCGGACAACGAGCCCCACAACGCTGTAGTAGCTGTGGAACTGTTGGACATACTATACGACGTTGTCCTAATAAACAATACCCTTTCCCTTTTTTAAGATGGTTATATTTAGTATATTCGTGGTTGAAAAACGCAACACTGTGGTTGGAGCGGTGAAAGGCCGCGGCTCGGTTGTATTCGCGACTCGGTTGTGGATTAGGTTCTAACTAATTACGAGACGGGCTGTCAACGCGCCTGAGCCCAATCACATGACCCGAATCGATTGCCTCTCCGAGCCTTCTGCATTGAACACGTCGGGCAGCACCTGTTCGGCGCGGAGGTATGATGATTATCATTACATGCAGGCGTTGGTGCTTCAGCCGCTTCCCGTAATTTTCGTAATGACAAAATACAGTATGGAGTAGTTGCTGTACAGGCGAGTGCCTTCCAACTTATAAACACTTCAGAAGCAACTAACTAGTAAGTTAATTTTTAAGGGAATCCTTTCGTCTGGTTGCGACTTTTTCCACGCTTCTACCTTCCAGTCGTCTGTCGTCAGCCCTTTGCCCCGTTCACCTCTTTTACGTGGTATTGTCAATAACCCGTAAAGACTCGCACAGAATTATCAATTGCTTGCTTGTTGGCAACATATCAAGCGAGCATTCCTGCCCACTGCATCCATCTTCCAAATGTCTATCCGAGCGGTTAGGGAACCGGCCAATGCCAAAGTTGAGTAAGATCACCCCGATCTGTCTCCCTCCCAATCTCGTTGTTCTCGAGCCCGGCCCAACCCTTTCGAAATCACCGGACTTACCTCAAACCACCCGATAGTATTGTGCTTGTCCACGGCTTGCACGGCGATCAAGCACCGTGGACATCCGAGGCGGATGTCTTCTGGCCGGAAAAGCTCCTCGCGGGTAAAATCCCCGACGCATGTATCCTGTCATTCGAGTATGAAGCGGCCGTCGGTCCTTTCTTTGGCGAGGATGACGAGATCACAGACATCTCCAACGACCTGATCAACGAGCTGATGGACCATCGAACTGAGAAAGAAAAGGTTATCTTCCCCACTCTGCTTTGCTATGCTCCGCCGGTACCTCTTGATCCAGCTGGTTGACGAAGCTAAAACAGGAAGAGAGACCAATTATTTTCGTTGCACATTGTCTCGGGGGCGTTGTGTTAGAGAACGTACGTTACCCTCGCTGTCGACGAGGAACCCCCATTAACCTAGGACATTCTCATGTCTAGGCCCTCATCCGAGCCGCCAAACATCCCAGGAAGCGAGAGCTCATTGGTCTTGTTCACGGTATACTACTACTAGGAACCCCCCATTTCCAGCCGGGCTCGCTCGCAGCCGCTACAAAGTATCTGCAGCTTACTCAGGCGGAGATTCCCAGCGAGTCAGACCTGAAGGACGCTTTAGATCGCCTGAGTGGCATTCCTCAGCGTTTTGCCGAGCTCAAGCAAGCCGGGGCTGAGTTCGAGGTGGAAGGGTTCTATGCTGGAGCCGCGACCAAGCTGGGCAGTACTGACCAGGACGTCAAGATCGTGGATGAGGCGTTGGCCCGAGGTCCCGACGCTCCTCCTCCTGAACGCCTGGCGCGCAATCAGCTCCGGTTGAGCCAATACGACCGGGAGGATGACAAGGATTTCAAGACGGTGTCCTGGGTTCTTACCCAGTGGGCGTCCAAGATTGTTCTTCCGGAGGAGGAGAAGGGGGCCGCCAATGTGTCCAATGCGACGTTCTCGGGTTCTCACAATTCTGGTTTGCAGCTGGGGCAGAATGTAGGAACTCTGAAGGGGTTCAGCTTTGGAAGAGGTTAGGTCGTGGGGTAGTTGATCAATTCATAGAGGAAGGCTGTTCAACTCAGATCTGCCATCCTCCTCTGGGCCTCTTCGAAAACTCTGTCGGGGAAGTACAGCAAAGTTGCCTGCAAAATTGACCCCGGAGATTCGCCAGGCGATCCTCAACGTGGTCGGCTTGGAGTGCCCTTGTGATAGATTCTACACTCTCCTCACATACAGTACAACCAGATCATCCCCGAAGGTCATAAAACCCGTGTTCGCCCTATTCTCAATCGCTACATTGAAGCACTGCCCAGGGGGTTACCTGCCGTAGATTATGGTCGTAATAGGTTGGTTGCCTTGTTTGCTCGCGCCGGCTTAGCTGGCACTCGCTCCACTGGAGACGCTTCTGACGGTCTAACCATCATTTTGTGGACTAATCGATCCTACTCGCCGTGTTCATTACGTACGCGGAATAATGATTTGCCACCTTAGACCGCTTGGCCGCACCGTTGTAATGACCTCGTTAATGTGACTCTCTACATAACCATCTGTATCGTGGTCTGACCATTATCTAAGAATAGATATAGCTAATAAAGTTTAAACGCATACCATAAGGTTGCAAGCCAGATGCTAGAGGTCTAATTAAACACTCGAATCATGGAGCTCCTTAATCTTATCTCACTATGCCAAAACTTCTTTCTGTGCCCCACAGCTGATGGAGGCCGCAAATTTCTTCATCCTTCTTGCTGACCTTCGCGTTATATGCTAACTTCTGTTTCGCTGGCTAAATATCCCGACCCCCGGCCTTTTCACGCGTAAAGTGCTCTATGATGACCTGGCGAACCGTGCTCTGGAAGAAGATTGGAGCCTTTTCGAACTTTGGATGGAGTTGGCTATTGATGAACACATTTCGATCCAAATTCAGCTGTTGATTGTTGTAGAGCACTTTATCTTCGCCCATAACACGTGCGTATATCTCGCCAATGGGCTTGAACTCGTATAATGAAATATGGTCTAGAGGCATGTTAAAAGGCTTGTTTTGATAGGCGTAGGCTGAGGGAACTTACGAGTCAGCTATTGCAGTTATAGGGAAGTAGTAAGTGCTGGCTGTATAGAGACCCTTGCCTATTTGTTCTGGTGTGGAAATACAATGGTGTTGAATATGGCCGTCTTTGAGGTCGCTATCGAAGGAATCGAGGTTGAGGAATTCCGGAATATCAGAGTGAGTGGTAGGGTAGTGGTAACATTCGTTGAAATTATTAGCCAGAATCTTCTAATTATAGTGGCCATCTAGCTCGTACGTGTGGTTAAGGTCGTAGTTGTCGAGGTTATAGGCTTTGTATCGTTCTTGCTTGTCTACATCGCGGAAGTGTTCCTCCTAAGATACTTCCGGGACTTCTTTTGCATCTAGGTTGACCTAGATGAAGCCATTAACATCGACCTTTAAATGAATTCGGAAGAGACTGTTTTGCTCTTTGTCGACACTCTCTATGTCTTTGAATCCGGTAGCCTTGGCTAATTTGCCGTTCAATCCGTAGGACCAACCGTGATATCGGTAAGATAGAATCTTCGAGTTTCTAGAGCCTTCTTTCTCGATTACTGGATAAGCGCGATGTCTGCAAATATTGTGGAAGGCGTTGAAATTGCTCTGCCGGTCACGGGTAACAATGAAGTCGAAGCCAGCAATTTCATATCGAAGCCAGTCGCTAGCCTCCTTGAGGCGCGAGCTGTGGGTGAGAAAGATCCACCTCTTCGTGAAGATTGCACGACGCTCTAGCTCATATATCTTCGGGGACGTGTACCATGAAAATGGCAAGCACGCATAGGTTCATTTTTCACTACTTCTTTGGTATAGGGAGGTGCATTGCTGCCAAAGCCGAAATAATGCATCATCGGAGTCGCCATGTCGTTTAGATTGAAAGATGGCTCGCGACAATCGTTCGAAATAAAGATACTTTCGACTTCTTGGACAATTTCACATCGACTATGGACGTAATTCCCACTATTCATATATATCTAAATATGTCCCACGTATATTCCCGGGATAGTCTATCTATTCCGATTAGATGATCTCCTTATACTCCAATCTGGTCATGTAACCTAAAGCTTGGCGGGTGAGATCGCCTGGATTAGGCACTGGAGCCGTCAAAATAGGGCAGGTGGGGCGAGATACTAGCTACGTCTTTGTGCTGATTGGGTTTCTTACTCGGCAGAGCCGACACACCCTGGGTGAGGAATCTTAGCGCAATAATTGCCGCCACTAAGTTTAGGCCTTAGTAGACTGGCTTCTGCGAAGCCTTTGATGAATGGCTAATAGGAGACTTGGTGATACGTTGCTGTGCGGACTACCGTAGGCCCACATCCTCAGATTGATAAGACCTAATGCTTCGGCTTCGAAGCCGAGCACCACGTTCGGAGTCGGCATCCCTGAGCGATATCTATTGATCTTTGGATAGCCCTGGATAGCGGCGTCACCTGCTTGTAACGCATGACTAGTATACGGCTCGGCTCTTACAGCCGAGCCGTACTTGCTAACTTGGAAATGATTGAATAGATGACTGTTGCTAAGTTTGTGATTCTGGGCAGCGATACTGGGTAGCGAAGGCCATACTTGTGCTTTATTCATGCGCCACGTAACCATTCGATAGCCGCAAAAGAATTAGATGGCGGATCTAATGGCCATAAAAGGATAGGTCGCGACGAGGATAGGGTCACGGTCTGGGGACACCTCGCGCGTTCGGTCATTACCTGGCTACGTTACCGGACACCCTTTGCCCCTAAAGGCCCTATTACCCAGAACCTAGCTGAGTGTTGACTTGAGTCTTCATTAGATGTTGATTATAAGAGGAGCCCTGATGTCTAAATTCAAGTACTCCTTATATTTTTTGATTGCCACTGTCTATTTGGACTACAAAGAGAAAGAGCACGCTTGATCACCTACTGCATAGCTTCGTAGACCTATTGCATAGTAAGCCAGTGAGTAAGTCCCGTTCACTATGGAAGAACTACTCAAACTGACCTCGCTATTCTCTATCCCTCCTCATTCTCGGCATATCGACCCTATCCAGCCGCGCACCGCTGCGTTCAAACCTAATGGTTCAGACAACGATAACGACCGCGTAGCGGTCGGACCGACTCCGCTGGCGTTCGCTGAGTGGCAGCATCTGGGTCTGTAGCTACCCCACCTACTGACCATGCGCGCGTATCGTCTATAGCGCATTTGCGATCAAGTAATGGGTCGCGACCTAGGTGGCATCCTAATGTTCGATCCACTGAACATTCGTTACGCCACCGACACCGGCAATATGTAGCTGTGGACAGCGCATATCCCCTCCCGGGCCTCCTTCGTCGCGGCTAGCGGTTACCTAGTCCTGTGGGATTTCTATGGTTGTAACTATCTTTCCGCGCACCTGCCACTAATTAATAAAACGCGCAGTGGCGCCTCTTTCTTCCACTTTGAAACCGGCAACCGTACCGATGAATATGCCGCGCTTTTCCGCGCATAAGTTGACGAATTGCTCCGAAAGCATGCCGGCAATAACCACCGGCTCGCATCGCCCACGAACATATCACCAATAACATCGAGATGGTCAAGCCTAGGGTACGCTTTACGGAACTTACGCGTAATGGCCACCGCCTGCCTGAAAGCTGCCGCGCTTAGCGCTACAGCGTCATGTTCCATGGTGTAGGCCTGTGCGACGAGTACCCTACTATCCGCTACCCCGAAGACTTCGAGTCTCACGGCTACAGCTTCCTGCGCGACTGATCCCTGAGCCCATTCTCGCTTATGCCAAGCCACCTCGCCAAAGGATGCTCTGATCCTGTAGACCTGATCGTTGTGGTTGATACTATTGCTATACATAACGTGGTAGTGTGCCGAGCGGGAACTATCCCGGACCGATGGCAGATCAACCCGCGGGAGGGCCCGAGCCCTCCCCCACAAACACCTAAAGAGGGGCACCATTGTTCTCGCTGGATAACTTCGAGCCTTCGATTGTACCTCGAAAGAGGCGAAGCCCTCGTAATGGAAATGACAGCACCACCGTGTCGTGCTCGAACCCCGAGTTTGTAGGCCTTGAAGACAACAACGGGCGGGTGACGACTAAGGAGGTCCGGCAACTCATCAACAGCCTGAAGGAAATTATCAACAACCAGACCGCGCTCATCGAATCCGCTAAAACCGAACTCCTAGAAGTGAAACACGAACAGAACGTCCTCCGAGAACAGAACGAAAAGCTTTACGAGGAAATTAGAGCTTTGTAAATATAAATCGAAACTAGACTACAGACCACACCGCCTAAAATATGGGCCGCAGTAGCAGCAAACGATAGTATTAAAAACCCTTAATTAAACCACTAACGACCAGAAAAGGAACAAAACTGCGTTCGCATCAGTATTCAGAGAATAGTGGTGGACCCGGGCGATAATAAAAATAGCGATGTTAACGCTTTTGGCCGGTACTTTATAACCGAGACCGCTAATACTAGAATCCGTACCTTACTTCTAAACGCTCTATTGATATAAGACGCCCAGGTAGCAGGGATTAGAACTACTAAGACCAGCCTTGTAATATGATTTAAAGATATAGAGTCGGCTGATGCAGCCCGCAACAATACCGAATGGTTGAACGAATTAGAGAATAATATTAAACTGATAAAACCGCGATTTAGAATCGTCGTGCACCGTATTCTAACCGAGGATTTTAATCTACAAAACGCCAAGTCGGACGTTATTAAGAAAATTATGGAAGAGAAAGATCTAAAAGGGCAAGGTTTACGAATTAAGGAGGTAGTCTAGCTAAAGAGAAAAGACAAAATGTTAGAGAAGTTTGCATCGCTAGGCATCTGGTTAGACTGCGGAAGGAGCGGAATTCATTCCCAATAGTCTTCTGGTCGGCCAACGGTATATCGGTAGCGCGGAACGTCAATTAAGAAAAAGCGGTGTTTCCGGTGTTAACGGTTTGGCCATCTCGCGTAGTCGTGTAAGGAATACCGCGCTGTGACTATTTTGCAGGCCTCCACGAGCGCTAACGGTGCCCACCAGGTGTCCGAGCCCGATGCCTTGACTGCAGTGGTGAACATGCTACAGCAGACCGATAGTGTCTAACTCTTGCAATCTTCAACCCCTGCTAATGTTAGAGACAACTCTACGTATGATATAGTTAAATATAATGAAGTCGGGCTTAAGAATAGAGGCTTTTATTAACAACCACCAGAGCTAGATCCTGGATGTCCTTTTAATCTAAAAACTATTTATTACTACTTATCGAATCTATGTTAATCATAGCGTATGGCGCCTTTACCGGCTAACCGCTAAGATAGATGCTGCCTAGTATCGGAGCCTAATCTACGTAAACCGAAACTTGTTTATCTTCTTATACTGTTAAGTTATATGCGACTATCCCGATATTACAGCTATTAAGATCTGGATAGCGAAATTATAGATTTTTATCTTTTCGGTTTATATCCTATCTGTACCGTTATATGGCTTAAATAATACATTAGCAGAGCTAACGCTCACGGTAATTTAAAATACGATTTTTAACGACATCCAAGATGACCATCGGCCCAGGAGTATAATTCTTACGGGAGATTTTAATCGCTATTACCCGATCTAGAGAGATAATAATATCCTAGCGCAGTTCATGGAAGACGCAACTAAACTGGTTTATTGACCTATAGCCTGCACGGCTGCCTCCTAAGAGGGACAGTGACTTACTGGTCCCTAAGCTATCTAGGGAGAAGCTCCACGATTGATCAGACGGTGACTGATTAACTAGAGCGACTCATTAAGTGCTACCTCTACCACGCAAATTACGGGTCCAACCATCGGGCCACGTACTCGAAATGAAATCTCTAAACCAAACGCACCTCCACTACTCAGAAAAGAAAGGCTCACACCCGCGCAGACTGGATAAAGATCGGTACGAGGTGGTTAAGCGGATCGGGCAATTGAAAGAAATCAAAACTCGCCTAACCCTGGACGCCACAATCCAGAAACTCATAAATGCGACAACGGAGGCCATAAACCAGGACACGCCTGACACACGTCTAACTCTATACTCCAAGCGGTGGTTCACACCAGATCTCAAAGCACAGCAAAGCAAAGTCAACTAAATACGCCGGAGGTGGCAGCAGAGCTGCGCAGCACTCGGAAGCGACCACCCCCACACCGAAAATGCCTTTAAAGAGATGCAGGATAGCCGCCGGTCATGGACTCGGACTATTGAGAAAGCTATACCCAGGTGAAATCGTTCAAACGTGGATACTAAAAACCAAAATGCCTGGAATACGGCGATCAGTCTGGCGAAATGTTAGTGGAGGCTGCCATCACACGGTCGCAAAGGAATATTACCGAGATAAATTGTCCGCGGAATTGCGCTCCTCAGTGGCCATCTGCGCTATATCCGGCTTGTCTATGTAGTTATGGGAAAGCAGGTTATACAGTTAATACAGTTGCTGGGCATTGATCGGAAAACCTTCAGGAAAATCAGAGCTTCTTAAGTGTACGCCGCCCATATAGACGAAGAACGCATGTCTATATGTCCATTCAAAAGTCTTGTTGAGCCTGGTCATTCTTAAAAACCTGTTGAATAGGATTAGGATTCGCTTCTTGCCGGAAAATTGTCTTAGATCCGATTTGAACGTGTCACTGTACATACTCTTACACTTTTTCTTGCACTTTCGAACTGTCTCCAAGCAATTTTAAAGAGAAAATCAGGCCTAAGTAGGCTAATACAGAAGAGGTTGAATTTGTCGACGAGTGGGTGCCACTTACTGTCGTTCCGGGAGCCAATATTAGGATATACGGATATCCAGCAGCGGATAATTGTAGTGCAATAAGATCTTAAGATAATAAGACTACCTCTGCCATCAGGGCTTGCCACCCATCCGTAAATGATACTTTCAGTGCTGTTTGCCATGTGATGAAGTTAGGTGTATGATGCGAAAGCATAGGACGATTCGAAACAAAGCAAGGACTTGCGCGACTTTGAAGAGTTAAGGCGAGACCCGCCTAAGCTCCATTATACTAATCAGGGTAGTCAACTACTGCAAGCAACAGCCTTGTGAGAAGGGGCGGTGCTGTTAACTTCAGCTCCTGACATCACCCCAAGGCTGGAAGACAGCCAAGACAACGAAGGGTACATGCCTGGTGTTGAATGTTTCTAGCAATCAAAGCCCTGTAATCTATCCCCGCTAGTTGCTGGCTACTAGAGATTCACGATCACAAGTGTATTCTTGTTGTGTATTACGGGCGTGATAAGAGGGTAGCCTGTGGTGGGGAACGCCCACTATTTTTATGCTGTCATCGTGTGAGGGGTCTGCAGGGCGGCGCGAACAATAGCGTGCTAGCTGTCTCGTCCCTTCTTGTCTACTCAATTTCCATGCAAATCATCAATGTTAAACTTCATATCCCTTCAATCGATGAGGGAGCTCTGAGAACAATATTTAGGCCTGAAAAGATATCGTTCAAAGTCTATGTTATGCAAATGCTAGAAGCTCGCCCTTGTTGCCCCAACCCACCGAGGCAGCAGCGGGCAAAAAGTGCCAATAGATTCGATCATCTACTCTATCGATCTATTACATAATTCGGACATGTGAGCGGTGTAAGGGAGGAGGTGAGGATAAGACAAAGAAGTCAAGAAGCAGAAGCGCCACAAGTGTACAATTTAGTTAGGGTAAATACTACACACTCGCAGAGACATAAGTGATTGCATCCTTCATTAGATACCAACTTCTTCATTCCCTTCCCGTTCAATTCAAGCTCTCCATCTACTAGTCTACCCCATTCCCCTCAACAAGTCACCGTGGTAGCAGGGTAAACGCTCGGCTCCGCGGTCAAGCGCAAGTGACCCTCCCAGGTCCTTCCATGGGTCATCGTACAGCAACCACGGACGGCGCCGGCGGCGTTCAGGGCAGTGGCACACTTCTCGACAGCGGCCAGGATCGTCTTTTTCTCCGCGGTGGTTTCGCAGTTCGAGCCGGAGGTCGTGGCCTCGTAAGCGTAGCCCTCGACATAGCTTTCTTCGGAGTCGACGCCGTAGGTGATCGTGCACGAGTCGGCGGTGGGATTGGCCTTGATAATCGCGGCAATATACTAATAGATATTGACGCCAGCCTCGGCGGCTAGAACGACAGTCGAGACCCCGCCGACCACCGTCGCGTAGGCCACAGCAGTGGCGATCCCCGTGCGCTTGGCGAGTTCCCCGTCCTGCGCGTAAAGACTCACGTAGTCGGCACTGACCGTGTCAAAGGTGACGGTCAGGTTGGTACCTGCCCCATCCCACTCGGTGGACTCCGGGATGTAAGCTACGTGAGTCCCGTTGTAGCCCGCAAAGCAACGCCCAGCAAGGCCAAATGCGAGCAGACCAGAAAGGACTTGGCGGGAGAGGACCATTCTCCGGTTCGGTATCGGATAACAGCCGCACAAAGATCAAGGATAAGGGTAAGAAAGATGATATACCCGTCGGCAAGCATGGTTGGGACTGCGAAATGGCGGAGGAAAGGAGAGTTGTGACTTGAAAGGTTTCAATGGGTTGTGTGGGAATCAAGGCGATTGGAGCTCCTGGTGGATGACTGGCTTTTTATATCTGTTCTGCTGCCTCTTGAAAGCCACTAGGCCCGAAGGGAGGAGGCTTTTGTGTGACCTTTCTCCAACTATCGTGCTCCACGCTCAGATCTCTTGTACTATGTCTATTTAGCGGTCGGAGGTAGTTATCACAGAAGGAACTCCTGTTGCAGCTTTGCTGTGGGTCCTTGTGGGAAACTATCAGTCGACTTGGCAACGTCAAGCTTATCTGGGCATCGGTCGGGACTCGGAAGGTGTCCGAGATAGAGTATATGCAGTTAACAGGAATGGTGTGGAGAAACTCGCCCAAATACGTATCGTGTCTCTTTGTATGGTACTCATTGTAACGCATGGATGTATAGGTCCAGATCTCGTGCTGGTCGAATCTCCGGGTCACCTCTGACAAACCATCGCCTCCTGTGTGATGGCTCTCTGGAATTGACTTAGTGGTACCACTTCATGCTATGCACAATAACATCACCTGGTGGCGGGTAAAGATAAATCCGCGGCAACCGTGGTGGAGGAAATCTCTGTTGCTATGGATATACGTAACGTGTGCCTTAAGTGGGGCCGGATAGGCCTTAAGCTTATTCCCCCTTGGTCTGCGTACGGATCATTCCCCGACCAATCGTTGACCCTTCTTGAGTTGGCGGGCGATATTAAGACACAACTTAGTCTTTTACGAGCGAACTCGGACATACTCAGAGTCTCAGAGTGACAATGCAGGCTACGCTCGGCCTCATCGACTAGATTAGTGGATGCAGCTTGAATTGCTTTAACCAATCTGATCCCTGAGTCTTTCGTTCCTGGTTGCCAACGACGCACGATTGGGAATGCGACAAGACCTTCTGCGCCATTTTGTGGACTTGAATCAGGACGGGTTGAATTATCCGTGACCGAAGTGCCACTGAGCCGTTGCCGGAAGAGGCATTGGTGCGAAGAATGCGGCCAGGAGCCCCTTATGGGCATTCGAAAGATTACTCCTCAATAGGGCTCTACAGAGGTAACTCAACCCAGGCTCATTTCGGTCCTCAGTAGAATTATGAGCACCACTCGAAGGACACTAGGAAAGACGGAATCATTTAGTACCAGACGATGTTGCGAGATGTTGACCATGGAAAGCCTTCAGTGGCGTTCTGATCTAGCTACATTTTTGCCCTATCTACCCGTTCCATAAACACAATAAGGTCTACAATATACCATCCAGGGGGAAAACTACACTACTATCGCGTTGCAGTTCGATGGAAACCGGTTTATGATTCCTTGATGCAATACTTAGTAACACTGATATCTCACATTCAAGCAATCTCAGCGAGCGGAGACATTACTGCCATATCTGCCACAGGTACAAGCGGTCTAAGGAAGATTTCACACCCAAAGTGCTCAATAACGAAAGAAACTATCCGTCTTTTGGAGGTCCGCCATGTATCTAGAGTCCATAGCCCAAGAGGTTCTCCTGGCCAGTGAGCCGCCGCTTTTGCTCCCTAGTATAACATTTGCATCTTTTGAAAACCACGGTCCCAAGATAGACCTCGATTTGGGAAGCCCGAACCTTCCTTATTTCGGTGGACTCACAATTTTAGACCTGTTCCGCCAGAGTCCGATGTGCAGCCACACTACCATTAGCCACGGGTATAAATGCGGGCATAACCATCGACTCGTCCCTGTCTTTGCTGACCACCTCTTCAGGGGATCCATAGCCACCACCACCAGGGGTCTCGATCATGAATCGATCGCCCGGTTGAACCTGGACCGAACTCTTCCCACCGACGTTCACACGGCGACCAGCCTTCGTGATCCAGGTATTCTTCCCCCGCTGGCCATCTTCTCCGCCTGCCATTCCGTACGGTGCGAAGCTCCGTCGTTCCGAGAGGATCGACACCGACATGGGGAGCCTCAGCTCAAGCTCCCGGATCACTCCATCGCCACCGGGGTACCTGCCCGCACCGCCGCTGCCGTAACGAAGACTGAACTGTCGCAGAAGCACTGGGTATCGCCGTTCGAGCGACTCCGGGTCGGTGATCCGCGTGTTCGTCATGTTAGTGTGGACGCCTCCGGTTCCCGCCCAGCTGGGGCCGGCACCGCTGCCCCCGGCGATGGTCTCGTAGTATCCAAACCCATCCACGCCGTCGTTGCCGAAAGTCAGGTTGTTCATACATCCTTGGCTCGCGGCGCATACGCGGAAGCTCTTGAAGATGACGTCCACGATGCGCTGCGACGTCAGCACATTGCCGGCGCAGACGGCCGCTTCCGGGTTGGGGCACAGGAGCGAGCCCTCCGGGATGATAATCTTGACGGGTTTGATACAGCCGTGGTTGAGAGGGATATCCGAGTTGACCATGCAGCGCAGGGCGAAAATGACCGCAGAATTGCAGATTGCGACTGGGGCATTCCAATTTCCTACCACCCCCGGGAGTTAGATCTTGATGTCTAAAGTGGACGGAATGGTCGGGGGATGTACTTACCGTATACCTCTGGGCCGGTCCCAGTGAAGTCAAAAATGGCAGACCCATCGGTAGGATTGATCGTCACCTTCAATTTGACCGGGGTGCCGTCGTCCATATAGTCCACCGCCGAGATGTCTTCACCATCGCGCTCGTGCGCAAGGCCTTTCAGCAGAGTCCGCACGGCCAGCTCCGCCGCATCTTGGATCGCACCCATGTAGACCTATTTTCTGTGAGCTAACGTATTTCTATTTTTGCATGGCGGTTGGTAGGTACCTGAACGACCGGGAAAGAGTACTCTTCAATGAGACGTTGCATGAGACGAGCACCGCAGTGGTTTGCGGCGACTTGGGCCTTGAGATCAGTGACATTGTCCTGGAACCGTCGGGACCCGCTACTGCCTGGGTGACGTGCCGGCTCCACGCATAGAACGCGATAGAGCTCATCTTCATCGAAGTGACCCGCACGAACCAGGAGATGTGAGTTGAAGATAGCACCTTCCTCTGCGAGTAGCTTTGACATTGGTGGCATCGAGCCGGGTAGTATCCCACCCACCTATAGCGAGAGGAATATTAGTGGGTGTTCATCTTGAGCAGGTTCGAATGAAGAAGACACTCACATCAGCATGATGGCCGCGCGAAGCGGCCCAGAATATTATGTTCTTCCCAGCAGCGTCGAAGACTGGACTGATTACCGTTAGATCGGGGAGATGAACACCCCCATAGGCTTTGTTGATAGTTAGTAGGAAGTTTTGACATTGGCATTTGACTGCGAGGGCTGGAAGACGTACCTGGAGTATTGGAAAGTAGCACATCTCCATCTTGCAACTTTCCCTGCCATTCATCAATCTGTGATCGTACCGCAAAGGCCATACTTCCAATCATGGCTGGTACATGAGGAGCGTTGGCAACCAAATCTCCTTCCGGTGTGAAGATTGCACAGGTGAAATCTAGTCGCTCCTTGATGTTCGCGCTGGTGCTGACATTCTGCAGCACGCGGCCCATTTGTTCAGCCACTCCCATGAACCGATGGCGGAAGATAGAAAGCTGAATGGGGTCGATCGTATCCGAACTAGTCGACTTGGGGCTCGGTGACTCGATATCAAGAATCAAAATGTCATGAGCGACGGTCGCCTTTGCATCTGAACTGACAACGATAGTCTGCGTTTTGTCGATTATCATCGCGGGTCCTTGGATCTGACTTCCCAAAACAAGCGTATCAAGCTTAAAGACAGGAGTGTCCACCCAGCCCAGCGAGCTGAAATACGTGGAAGCCCTCGAGCTCGGGGTGGCCGCCGTTGTAGCAGATGTAAAATGTGAGAGAGACTTGGCTTGGAGACGTGAGGAGCTTTCCTGGAAAACACTGCACCCAATTGCGCGGACACGGATGGTGTCCACATACACGACACGGTTCACAGGAGTAAATCCGAACTGCTGATGATGTGCATTGACAAATGCTTCTTTCGCGTCACTAGCGGAGTTATCCCAGGGGATCATGATGGAGGTTTCGCTGCCATCATATCTCATGTTCAGGAACCGGCAAGCTTGGACATTGTTGAATGGCTCCATCGTCCTGCTGCGTCGGGCTGTCTCGACAAGACTTTCCAGAGAGTCACTGAGAGCTTCAACAGTGGACTCATCAAACGCCATTGTGCAGACTCGCTCTTCTTCATGCACAACATCCGCTAGACCGATCCCATAGGCAGACAAGATGGAGGAATATTTGTGGATGAGCACGCGTCGGATACCGAGATCGCTAGCAATGGCACAAGCGTGTTGGCCACCCGCGCCGCCGAAGGAGGCGAGATGGTGTTTGGCAACGTCGTGGCCCTTGTCTAAGGTCAAGCTCCGAATCGGCCCACACATTGCCGAATTGGCGACTTGGAGAAAGCTTTGAGGCAGATACTTGTCAGCGGAAATTGCATGCGTCAAAGACGTGCGATCACTCACCCATCTGCGACTTCGGCCCATGTAAGTGACATTCCGGTCTCCTCGTTTATGATCTGGGTCAGCCCCTTGAATTTGTGGAGAACGATGTCTCTGTCTAATGGCTCGTTCTCATTCGGACCGAAGACCGATGGAAATTCTTCAGGAATCAACCGACCGAGCGCGAGGTTCGCGTCCGTCACGGTCAAGGGACCACCTTTGCGGTAGCAAGCAGGACCAGGATTGGAAGAGGCGCTCTCCGGTCCTACCGACATGAGTCCATCCTTCCAGCTCAAGATACTCCCGCCGCCCGCGGCAATTGTATTAACATTGAGTTGTGGAGCATGAATGGTAATCCCCGCCGTCGTGGTCTCAAAGATATGATCCAGGTGGCCGTCATATCGACTCACGTCAGTGCTGGTTCCTCCCATATCGAAACCAATCACCGGATTCCGAGATTCGGAATCGAAGCAGGTCCGCGCATAGCCAATCACGCCTCCTGCTGGCCCCGACAGAATGGAATGAAGCCCGGAGAGACTAGACGAAGGCACCAGTCCTCCATCGGACTGCATAAATTCCAGTCGTGTGCGGCATTCTTCAATGTTAGGGAAGCTTTGTGAGAATTGTTGAAGGTATCGTTTGATGCTCGGAGTCAGGTATGCGTCAACAACCGTAGAATTACCGCGGGGAATGAGCTTCGGCCTTGCAGATGTCTCATGTGAGAGCGATACATTGTCGAACCCAATCTCGAGCGCTAGATCTCGGATCTGAAGCTCGTGCCTCGGAAAGCTGTACGAATGCATTAGACACACTGCCAGGGAGCGGAACCCTTCGTCGTAGATTCTCTGGAGGTCAAGTCTCGTGCTAGCCAAATCTAGGGGCTGGAGCACGTGGATCATCTCCCCGGACTCTCCCACGACCTGTTCCACAGGCTCAGGGGATGACAGATGTATCCTTCGGAGATCCGAGTCGCTGCAAGCCTGCACAGTCACTCGCTCTCTGACTTCAAAGGCGTCTGAATATAAGGGTAGCGGCCGTCGGATGGTCAAGTCAAACATATGTGGCCGGCTTTGAGTACCAATTTGAAGAACATCTTTGAAGCCTTCGGTTATTAGTAGGGCTGTCTGTTCGCCTTTCCTCTCGAGTAGTGCATTTGTTGCAACCGTGGTGCCCATCCGAATCCATTCTGTTGCCAAATGCGCTTAGTACTACCACCAAACCAAACGAGAGAGAGAAACCAAGAACGTACCGACGTCTTTCAGGTCAAGCACTGTTCCTCGCGGAATGGAGGACTTATAATATCTCTCGAGGACGCGACGGATTGCCTCGGTCGGCGCATCCGCATAGTTCTTCGGATCCACCGACAGGATTTTGGCGACAATATCCTCCCCACCCTCGACTTTGCAAATACAATCCGTAAAGGTCCCGCCTCGATCTGCTCATCATACTCGAAATCAGCAATGGGGACTACTCAATTGGTAGTCCTGACCTGGAGCCCTGGTTCGAGACTCACCGATTGAGATGCGCAGTGGCTTCGTGTCTGTGCTTGTGGGCATTTTGATTAAAGGGGTGAGCGGTGAGCGATGAGGGGTGAGGGGTGAATTCAATGCTCGTGCTGCGAATATATCGGGCTTGAATGATGGAATGCGGATTAATCATGTTGTCTCATTCTTGTTGGTGAAAGGCTATATACCCCAATCTTCCCAACCCTATCATCACGATAGGAGTTCCTCCGTCCGCTCGATGGAGATAAGGCGATAAGCGAGGTTGAAAAGAGGGGGGAAGTTCGGAGAAAGCTCCGCAGTGGAGGCGGGGCTGGCAAAGTGGACTGCCGGTGGAGCTCCACCCATCGCGCGAGATGTCAATGTTGAGATCTATTGATTTCACGCGTGCTCAACCAAACACAAGGCGCAAGTCTACCGGAAAATTCACAAGACGCGCTGGAGAATCACTGGGTCTGGGGCCGAGGTCCCCGAGGCCATAAAAAGGTCACGGAGCCCAATTTTCTGCATTATATTTATTACCGAAGCACTTTTATGAACCCACACGGCGGATCAAATCTTTGACCTTGTTCTTTCGCCATGGGCTCTATCGGCGATTACACCACAGCAAAGGTTCAACCTCATGAACCTTACGAGGTCATTGACCAACCGAGTCGCTCGCGTCGCAAGATCCGCATTATTGTGATCGGAGCGGGAGCAAGCGCATTGAATTTTGCGCACGATATTGACCAGAGCACATTGGACCTCGAGTTGGTTCTGTATGAGAAAAACCCCGAGATTGGTGGCACTTGGTTTGAGAACCGGTACCCCGGATGCGGATGTGACATCCCCTCGGTGAATTATCAATTCTCATGGGCGCCTTCTCCCGACTGGACCTCCTTGTAAGCATAGACGAGACCCCATCTTCACCGACTGATTAGCTGACGTGAGCCGGTAAAGTTACTCGGCCGCCCCGGAGATCTTGAAGTACTTTAAGCGAGTTGCAGACGAGCACGATTTGCACAAATATATTCGCCTCAGCCACCGGGTCATAGGGGCCTCATGGAATGAATATGACGAACAGTGGCATGTGAAGGTGCAAAGAGGTGACAATCCCGAAGATGTCTTTGAGGATCGAGCTCACATCCTAGTCAACGCGTCCGGAGTCTTGAAGTAAGTTGAACCACTGACTCGTCAGTGCGTTGACTGAGCTACAAGCTAATCTTCTTGTGTGAATAGCAAGTGGAAATGGCCTGCCATCCAAGGGCGAGAAACCTTCCAGGGTCCGATGCTTCATAGTGCGCATTGGAATGACCAAGTCGAGTTGAAAGGGAAGCGCGTGGCAGTGATCGGCTCAGGATCTTCGGCGGTGCAAATTGTTCCATCCATCCAGCCAAGTGAGTGTACTGTACCGGGACAAGTGGTTTGAGATTCCTTACTCACAAATCAATACAGCGGTGTCGTCCCTGAAATGCTTTATCCGCAGCGCATCTTGGGTGACCGCAGGATTTGGCCAGCGGTTCGCAGGAAAGGGAGGGGCAAACTTCCAATGTCAGTCTCCTGTGGTCCTCTTCTGTGAAGCCCACGGCACGATGAGCTAATGGCTTGTCAGATACTCCAAAGCAGAAGAAGATACTACAAAATGACCCTCAGAAATATCTGGCTTATCGTAAGAAGATCGAATCGGAGCTCAATTCTCGTTTCCGATTCATCCTCAATGGCTCGGAGGAGCAGGCCAACGCAAGAGCGGTACGATTTGATTCCGTTCGCAGTTGACGCAAGAACACACCCAAGACTAACTATGGGTTTGCAAACAAACTAGTACGCGGAGAAAGACATGCGATCCAAGCTCGCCAGTCGGCCTGATATTGCTGACCACATCGTGCCCAAGGACTTTGCCGTGGGTTGTCGTCGGCCTACCCCCGGAAATGGATACCTCGAGGCACTCTGCAGCGACAATACCGAGGTCGTTTCGCAGTCAATCGCAGAGATCACCCCCAAGGGTATCAAGACCACCGACGGTGTTGAGCATGAAGTTGACGTGATTGTGTGTGCCACTGGATTTGACGTCAGCTGGCGGCCATCGTATCCTACAATTGGCAGGGAATCCCGCAGTCTCAGTGAGCAGTGGAAGGAGATTCCGAGGACCTACCTTTCCATCACCGTCCCCAACTTCCCCAATTATCTCAGTAAGGCCCCATTCACATATAATGTTTCTCTCGGGGACACAGCCCGCTAATCAGACTTGCATCATGGATAGTCTTCAATGGCCCTTTCGGCCCGTATGGTCACGGAAGCTTTCTCCCGATTACAGAAACCTTGTCGCGTCACTTCCTCCAAATTCTCGAGAAAATGTCGTCGGAGGGTATCACCTCCTTTGAACCCAAAGCCGAGGCAGTCGCGGAATTCTTCGAGCATCATAGAAAATTTATGCCCCGCACAGCGTGGACATCCCCATGTCGTTCTTGGTTCAAGCAGGGTACCGTGGATGGCGAGGTCATGATGTGGCCGGGCTCCAGAATCCATTTTTTCGAAACCATGAAACAACCCCGGTGGGAAGATTACCATCTTCGATACACGACAAACAATCGATTCGGATACCTAGGGAATGGGTTTGCCGCCCGCGAGTTTGATGGAAGTGATCTGTCTTGGTACCTCGGGACTTTAGAAGGTAACGAACAGGCCTACCTTCCGGATGAGGATTTTGCAGATTTCATGGTGTACTAGAACTGGTGGCAATCTCTACAACAGGCAACAATTATTTGATTCTTTCTGAACGCCTGTAAGATTCTGTGGTCATCAAAGAGGCCGACCAGTAAATAGGATTCAGGGGCGCACACCAAAGCATCTCCAACCCCTCAGAAAATGGTCAAGTCGATCACCCAGACGGAATTGTCTCTGATTTACGAAGCCCATCCCTCTATCAGTAATATGTTATTTGTCTCTCGAATGATGCAGATTATAGGCACGTCTTTTTCTCCGAAGAAAAGGAGCTAAATATCGAGTCCGGAGAAGCTTAATCTTATCGAGACGCGACTTCTCCCCAAGTACAATAACTGGGATGTAAAGCTCACGACAACAAATGTAGTGTTTTTTTATCAATTACACTACCAGAGCCTGTAAGGATGTGAGGCTCATGACGTGATATTTGCTATTTCAATCGAATCATAAGGCTACCGGGCCCCATAACACCTGCAGCGCTGCTTGACTCTCGTCTCCTAGGCCACGGGCCACACCCTGTTGCAATAGCTGCAGCGTAGTACCTGTCATCGGAAGAGGGTAGTTGTAGTCTTGGGCAAGAATTGTAGCTTGCTTCTAGGAAGCTTGAATGAGTAGGTGCCACAAATATGCAAGGAAGAATATACTGACCAGTATGTCCCTTGCCTGTGTAAGAGTACGTAGTGAAGCACTTTGTTGTCCCATTATTGTCGCGGCGACTAATTCAAAGCTTTTGCTTGCACCCGCTGCATCTGAAATTATTGGTTTTAGAGCCTTGAGTGAAAGACCAAGTTTGCTCCCAAGGGTAATAGCTTCAATTGCTGCAACGCCGTGAACAATCTCCAGCATCTGGCAGATAAGCTTCGACTTTCGGTCATGGTCAGCAATGCGGTCTTTTCGATATGTCGCCTCGGAGACCAGTAACAAATCCTCGGGAATAAATATTCGCACTAGGCCAGAATCATCTTCCTTGTCGTAACCAGCCAGTGCAGCAAATTGATAGAGACTCTCTGCGGCAGAGGCGATGTACAACGGGAAGTTTTCATTGAGACCTTCCGAAGTGACAATCCGCTAAAACCAGGGTTAGAAATCTCGAATGCCTCCAATAAATTGAGAAACGAGCTAATATACCATGTCTTTGACGAATATGCTGAGAGCAGAGTGAGGCGACCAGTCATCGCAAAGCATGTGCGGCACTCGGTTCTCAAACATCCAACTATGGGCAGGACTTTCTAACACACTTTCATAGAATCGCTTTGTATTCAATCCCATAGTTGCCGCTAGCCCCATCGCCTCTGCTGCCAAGGCGATATGAACGCCCGCAAGATGCTGGTTGATAAGTTTGACTTTGTTGGCGCTCCCGAGCCCCCCCTCGATTGTGTATAGCGTTTGGCTAAGCGACTGCAGAATTGGGTGGGCAAGGCTTAGGGCATCCTGGGCTCCCGATGACATGATTGTCAGCATGCCCTGAGCTGCACGGAGCACCCCGCCAGATACAGGACAGTCGACCAGATTGATATCAGTCCTCGAGAATTGATTGTGGATCTGGTCCAAGATCGTTTGTGGGAAGCTCGGGGCAACGGTGGAGCATAATATAATAATTGCCCTCTTCTTCAGACCGAACACGGCACCGACTTCTTCGGTGAAAAGTACCTCCTCTGTCTGCATGGAGTTGGCTACCATGCAGATGAAGACATCGGCATCTTGAACGCATTCGCGCGGACTTGAGGCGGCGGTGCCGCCCATGGCCAGTAATGTCTCGAGCGACATGGGATTGACGTCGAATCCACAGACAGGGAACCCATCATTGAGCAGTTGAATAGCCATTCCCCTACCCATCGCGCCGAGACCGACGAACGCGATCTTGGGTCTGACATTGACATCTGGCTTCGTCATAGTGTTTGTTCTGAAGTGGAATGGAGGCCGCAAGAAATGGGTCGGGTTCGACGACTCAAGGTCGCATCAACGCCACGGAAAGTGCAATGATGACGGTGGTTTTGGTCTCTCCTGGCTCAAGTCTGGCGTCTAAAATAGATTTTCTGCCTCTTTCTGCGCCATTTCAAGTCTCTCAGACGCACTGGTCGGGAGAAAGACAGATCAACACTGCCACTCCACCACTCCATCACTCGATCACTCCACTTCACTCCACCTCGCTCCACATCGGTTCACTCCACCCGCCGCTTATCCCTCACTTTTTGCGCTACCATGAACGCACCCTCACCTCCACCACAAACATCAAGTCCTGTGATCAAGTATCACGGAAGTATTCCAGATCCTGTGATTCCTCACAACTCACTTGGATAGAGAGGAAGGAGGAGGGGGAATCCTGAGCATGATGCCGCATCCGAATTTCTCAGTCCAACGCTAGCGTAGGGCGCTTACCATAATGATCAAGACGAGCTTTTGATCACACGGTCACTAAGTGCGATGTCCCAGGAGCTGCAAAATAAATGCTGCGTAGCTAGGTGAATGCTCCTCAGCTCCTCGCCTATACGTCCATTGATTACCTGGCGCAGATGTAGTCAAAGTCCACCGAATTGCACATTAAGCAGGAAGACCGCCAACTCGGCCATACTGTTTGACAAGAAGGCCTACCAAATAAGATATCCTTGACTCATAAGTGATTTTCTTCCTGTTGTAGAGAGATACAATAACAGCATGTTCATTTCTGAACCGCTAGAGCTATCCAAGACAGTCACAGATCCTCGCTCGATGTCGAGCACGCTTAAACACAATGATACAGACGATCCCGTCCTTCTTCGAATTATACCGCCCGTCTAATCACATCAAAGTACATAGCGGAAAGCAGGTTGTTCGAAATCCGTGAGGTCGAAGAACTCGGTGCCAACCGCCACAGTTTCACCGCCGGGGTTAGAAAGCGCCTGGCGGTCGCGTCTCTTATTTTCCAGAATGTTCACTAGACGAATAGCCAGTAGGGTCGCCGCTGCAAGGGCGTACATGATGGCTACCATCAGCTTGCCATCAAAGTACTCGGGCGCTTGGTTCGAGCGGAAGGTCTGTGGTCCAATCCAGTTTCCCGCGGCGTAGGCCAGTATCTGGAGGCCATTTACTGTGGCCTTCTTCGTGTAGCCCAGGGTATTATTGGATATCATCACCATGACCAAGCACCAGGAGGTTCCAGCAGCGCCGATGAAGTAGTAACCCACCAACAGACCAGCTTTGGCATGAAGGGGAAGAACAATCATCAAGATGCCACCCACCATCGGTATAAGAATGGCGATGATGGCAAAGATTGTGCGATCCAGGAATCTGTCGGAAAGATATGTCAAACCTAGCTTGCAGACAATATCGACAAGCCCCATTGGCATATTGAGCAAGAGGGACATGCGACTGGAGAAGCCGAAAGAGCTAATCACGAGAGAACCGAAGGTGGTGATACCCCCATTGGGGATATTCATCAAGAGCGAGAAGAGCACGTAGAGATACGTGCGTGGATCGCGAAATGCTTCGAAGAAGTGGGCCCATTTCCACGTATGGCTACCGATGCCTTGGAAATTACCCCGGATGCGATCCACGGCAATGAGCTTCTCCCGATGGCTCAGGAATCTGGCGTGGATCTGATCGTCTGGCATAAGCCAAAAATACAGTGCGCCGGTGAGAACGGTAGGGAGACCCAGCACGAGGAATAGAATCTTCCACACCGCAATGGAGGCCGTCTGCACTCCTGACAGTCCATACGCGATTGCCGCAATCAGGATCTGAGCGAAGCCGTTGCAAGCAAGCCAGAAGCCCATGCGCTTGGCCTGTTCATCTTGCTTGTACCAGCAAGAGGTGAATAACACGAAGGCCGGAGTGACTGTCGCCTCGAATGCGCCGAGGAAAAAGCGGACGCAAAGCAGGCCGGCGTAACTGTTGGTCGCGACGTGACAGAGAAGCACGACACCCCAGATCAGAATATTGAAAGAGGTATATTTCCCTAGCGGAAGTCGGCGTAGCAGATAGGTGGTTGGAAACATATATCAAAATCAGCATGGACCAGGGCACAAAGGCATGGAGGGAGGCGTGCCAGGGTACATACTCCCAAAAGATGTATCCAGCGTAGAAAATGCTCGACACCCAGCTGTATTGCTGCGAGTTGGGGTCCAAGTGTGTGTCCTCGCGGATTCCCATCAGGGAGGCATAGTTCAAAGACGTTTTGTCGGCAAATTGGATTAGATAGACCCAGCACAGCAAAGGCATCAGAACTCGATCGATTTTGGACAACACTTTGCGGGACTCTTCGGGCGTATATTCGATCGCCTCTGCAGCCAGAAACTGTAGGGCTGGATCAACGTCTCCTGTGCCTCCATGCTTGATCTCACCAGGCTGGACTTCGGTGTCTAGTTGCTCCACGTCATCACTTGGTGGAATTCGGGAGACCTTTTTTTCGCTGGGTTGGGTGGTCATACTGCCTTTTGTCACACTCATCTGATCCATTGGGGTAGAGAATTTTCAATTCCCGGACTCATCGTCGCTCCTTAAATGGCCCCTCCAGCTGACCCGATAAGAATGGAACACAAGACTCCTGGAGGTCCAAGACATCATAGTCTGCTCCAAAGATAGACATTTTGCGGGGGTGGTGGAGCTCCGTCAGCCGGCAAGTTCTTATCTTTCCTGAAACCGAGAGATGATGCGGGGTTGGCGTGGATTTCCGTAGATAAGACCTTATTCCCGACTCTCCAGCGAAGAGGTGACCTTCAAGTGGCAATGGAAGTTGTAATAAAGCACTACTATACAGGTTGAATAGATAGTACAGATTTAAACAATCTTAAGACACTCTTACTAATGATATCTCCATGTACGCACTACCTAAAATGCTAGTCCTGTAATAATCGTTCACAGCGAAATTAGAGGTTTTCGGTGATAAGAGGGAATTTACGTAACAAACGCTCCACACAAATATTAAAGACAAATGTCTTCAATTACTGTGCTGCCTTCGGTTGAAACGCTTGGGTTGAATTTCACAGTACAGTACATAGTCAACCCGACCCAAGATTCGAGATGGAGCATATCAGTCGCTTTGACATAACAGAGTTCAGAGTCAAGGGTATTCCAAGCACAGAAGATATAGGATGTACACTGCACCAGGTTTGACCGCAGGCAACAATGGATAAAAAAGCGTGCGATTTTCCCAGCTACTCTGGTGGCCGAGAAACAACCTGATGGATGCATTCGGCCACATACCGCACATTACCCTCATTGAGTCCAGCTATAGAAACTCTGGAGCTTTCGGCCATGTAAATGTGATATGTTTCTAGTTTAAAAATGTTTATAAGCTTTGTGCAGTCGTGTAGTCCTAGACTCGTGGTCATCTACTTACCTTTTAGGTGGTGAACTTGTTCGGGCGTGAGACCTAGCACGCAGAACATGCCTTTCTGCTGTAATATTCTCTTCCAGTGGCCCGGGGTACCTATAAAAGAATGAGTCACTGCGCTCACAACATGCGAACAAGGGGAAGGTCTTTGCGATACCTAGCGCTGTCAATTCATCAAATAACTGCTTCCTCATTCCAGCAATGCGCGAGCTCATTGTGGTAAGATCACGCCGCCACTGAGACGAAAGGCCATTGTTTGCTAGAATCGCCGTGACCACACGAGCACCGAATGCTGGAGGATTAGAGATTTCACTGCGAATTAACTGCGCCAAACTTGACTCCACATTATTGGCGATGTTGTGGTTGCGTGATACAAAAGCACATAGCCCAGTTCTCTCTCCTATGAGAATGAGCAGATGCATATTAGAAAGGAATGGAGCATTGGAACCGAGAACCCGGTTCGAGCTCCGTCTCTCAATTGACTCGAGTGAAATGACTTTCAGTCAACGGGAAAACATACCATAAAGTCCCATGCTTTTGGCGAATGAAATACAGACACCCATTTCCAGATTCAACTCCTCAGCAAAGTACTGGATGGCATACGCGTCTTGATCGTAGTCTCCGGACGTCAACCCCAAGTACGCGGCGTCGAACAGAGGGAAGAGGCTTTTCTCCTTCATGATAGCACCGATCTGTCGCCATTGTTCTGGACTAGGATCCCATCCAGTTGGATTGTGTGCGCTAGCATGAAACACAAAGATTGACAGTGGGTCTGCCTCAGTTAAGGCTCGATGTAGCGACTCCATGTCAACCCCCACCCTCGAGGCATAATCGAACTCTCGGATTGAGAAGCCCACTGATTCGAAGACCTGTCTGTGATTGGACCAGCTTGGATTGGTGATGTAGACGGTTCGATCACGACCAAGTGCCCGCCTGAGCAACATTCCTGCCACGTGTAGTGCTCCGGTACCCGATAATGCCTGACAAGAGGCGACCTGTAACGAAATGGTTAGCAAGTGGAATTTCCCGCGGCATCAAGACGGTTCAGGATAATTCACTCGACCCTCGCTAATAACGGTGGCCTCCTTCCTAAAGACCAACTCCGTAACTAGTTTGCGAAAAGGCGGATGGCCCAGGATTGGAAGGTATTCGTGGTTGCAATTCTTAATCGTATCCTTGGCTGCTTCAACCGCTGGGAGTACCCAGGGATTTCCATCGCCATCTCGATAGGTACCTTGGCCTAGATTCACTTTGCGAGTGTCTGGGTCGGCTACATAAGCTTTGGTGAGTTCGAAGATCGCGTCCGGCGGCGTATTGGCCACGGTCGCAAAGACTGAGGACTTCGATGACATTGCGCAGGAGAATCAAGGAGAGGGGAAATGACAAGGCGAAAACAGAAGACTTCAAAATCGGTGGGGTGATTATGATCTTTCAATGCGCGGGCGCCCTATCTTGATAGCGAGTGTGGAGTGACAAACGGGTGGAGCTCCACTCTAAATCGAGATAGGGAGCATCATCAGCGTCGATAGATAAATTGATGATCCTACGACGGATTGAGCTGTTAGTTCTAATCAAATTGTTCTAAGATCAGAAACCACAGTACCCTCAATTTCAACATTTGCCAGCCGCCATGGCTTCACGGAAGCCGAATTTCGGTGTCTACACTCCATTATTGACCTTCTTTGCCAAAGACGAATCTCTTGATCTTGAAAGCACCTTGACACATGCAAAGCGTATGGCTGAAGGCGGTGTCGCTGGACTTGTTCTTCAAGGCAGTAACGGCGAAGCACCGCATCTGGATCACGACGATCGCAAATCCCTTGTTCGCGCGGTGCGCAACCATCTCGACGGGTTGGGGCATGCGCAAATACAGCTTATCGTTGGTTGTGGCGCACATAGCGTCCGAGAAACACTGACGCATATCACCGAGGCTGAGGAGTCTGGCGCCAACTTTGCACTGGTCTTGCCCCCGTCATACTGGGTTGCAGCCATGACCCCTGCTGTGGTCGAAGAGTTCTTCAACGACGTATGTCTTTCTCGCTTCTTAGTCATTTCAGATTGAACAAGCCAGACTAACTCACTCGGATTCAACCATACAGGTAGCATCCCGCTCCCCTCTTCCAGTCCTGATCTACAACTTCCCTGGTGTCACCGGTGGTATCGACATAAGTTCCGACTCGATCATTAGGCTGGCCCAGTCCAACTCCAATATTGTCGGTTGCAAGCTCACCTGCGGCAATGTCGGTAAGCTGCAGCGTATCTCATCCACCCTGCCTGCAGACTCCTTTGCCGCGTTCGGAGGAAAGTCGGATTTCTTCCTGCCCGCCTTAGTAGCAGGGTCCAACGGGATCATCGCGGCTCTTGCCAACATCGCGCCAAAACTGCACGTGGAAGTGCTGAGAAGATATGAGAATGGTGACATCAAGGGTGCGCAAGAGCTCCAATCCCGGCTCAGTCATGCAGACGACGCCCTCGTTAAAGTGGGTGTGACTGGTGTCAAAGCCATCGTGTCTCATTATTTCGGGTATGGTTCAGGGCAAGGACGTAAGCCCCTGGGATGCCCTACCGTGGATGCCTTTAGTGCAAGTGTTCTGGACCCCATTCAGAGGGTGGTTGATCTGGAGAAAATGTATAACTAGACCATACTTCTTAGGCCTAAACACAACAGGCGTGAGATCTACGGTGCAAAAGCATTTTCAAAAATAAAATAAGTGATGAAACTCATGCATATCAACCACGATCGGAATCTGAGGCATCGAAACAATGCTGTCCGGCCGCTGCAGGTTAGAGCACGTGGTCATCCTCCAACCGGACGTAGCCCGTAGACAGCGAAAACAATCGGCAAGTAATTGCTGATTTGGTAGGGTAACCATGAATAAGATTGTTTAAGATTTTGACACGAACTATACTAGGTAAGAGATTCATTTCCCTGCCGACTATTCGCACTCCAAAATGACAGCCCCGCCTCTAGCCGGGCAATGCCGTAGATAGCCGAGCTATCCAAATTCTCGCCGGCATACTCGCGTGCAGTGTTCAGTCGTTTAGACGCCGTTTCGAGCGTGCATAGGCGGGCATTACTACTGTCAGCAATAGACAGAGCATGTTTCATGTCCTTACATGCGAGCGCGGCGGCGAACCCAGGCGCTGTGTCTATAGGAGGTGCATAGGCTCCACTCGTGATGCGTCTGCTGTAACTTTGCAATACCGGCCCAAACATGTTTCCAATAAAGTCTTCCATCTGCTGGGTGCCGACTCCTACGACCTCGGCGAACACCTGTGCTTCAGCGATGACCTCCATGAAGCTGATGACGAGGATGTTCCTTCATTGAGATGACAGGTAAGTGAGTGAAGGTTGACCAAATGAGGAAGACGTTTATGTATTTACCCTGAGATTTTGAGGAGGCTCGATTTCCGCACATCTTCTCCCATATCAATAATACTGCGTCCCATGACATCCATGATTAGAGGTCGGACTCTCTCGACTGCTCCAGTAGGACCAGCCATAGCGAATATGAGATTTCCAGCAGCTGCTACGGGACTTGCGCCGAACACGGGTGCTGCAATGAATGTCGCACCGTGGTCCTTGAGATGCCTCGCTGCCCATTCGGATGTGTCTGGGTGAATAGTGGACGTGTCAACGAAGATTTTACCCTCGAGGGAGATCCTCGTGGCCGCAGCCGTTTCCAACAGGTCTTTCAAAACATCGTCGGTGGAGATCTTTGAGGTTGTTAGTGTCTCTCTGGAAGCCGGATGTTGGGAGCCGATTCAGCAAACGCTGCACGCACCATTGTGAAAATGACATCTGATTTCTGAACTAGTGCACCGAACTCTTCTTCAGGTACAGCCCCTGCATCACGAAGAGCATCTCCTTTGGCAATGGTCCTGTTGCTGTATCGAAGCGGAGGCAAGTCTTTTGCTTGCAAGTATCGCTGGAGGTTTGATGACATGCCGAGACCCATGGATCCGAGGCCATACTAGAAGGTATCAATCATCGTGAGTGTCAGTCACGTGCATACAACTGGGATCCGCTATTCGAACCTACCCAGCCAACTCGGGGGGTATATTGACTCATTTCTGTTTAAACTGCGAGTTTTAAATATCGGTCGTCGAAAGAACTTCCGAGAGATTGTGCGGGAGATGCACCGAGTCCGCGCGGTTGTCTTAAATGAGCCCTGGCCAGAAGGCGGCCGCGCAGATAGCCAAAGCGGGGTATGACGCGGCAAGCGTGTTGGCCAAGTGGAGCTCCACATGTCCACGACTATGTAGCGTTGTCGGGGAGTTCTCTCAGTACAGCCAACATAGACGACCCAAGACTCCACACAAGTCGCTGCTGACAGAACGACTTGACTAGGTCTGCAAATAACACCTGCCCTTCCTCTAGCAGAGTAGAAACGGCTTCCCGGTCCGTAGACCACAAACGTGGATCGCGATTCCCCCGGTCTTGTCTAGTGGCCGGGGAGTACTGCAAGGCGGCTTCCAAGAGTGCGTTGAAGATCAGCATACATGGCTCGGATGTCCGTGGGAGTTCGTTGAATGTATTCAAGTGGTCGCGGATCTCGGTTGTTGCACGCCTGAGCGCTCCCCAAATACACAGAAGGATTCCGTAGCTGGTAACTGTGACCCACGGTGCTTCATAAGAAACCCTTTGCGGGTCATCGCCGTATATGCTGGCGAGTGCAGCAGAAAGCTCACTAAGTAAGGCCAGCACACCTTCATTGCCGCCAGGTCGAGGTGCCACCCAAGGCGCAGATCGTCGGACAGCGACGAAGTTACCTCGCATCAGATGGGTTGAGGCAGCCAGGCCGGCAATCAAGCTATTATCAACGATGCCTCCGATCAGTAGCTGATCAGGCCGACACAAATTGACTTGAAGGGATACAATAAAGAGCTCGTTTGCTCTCCATTGAAGGAATTGAGAACTGTCACTCGTGCTAGCCGCGTCTTTCACAATTTTCCCAATGTTACGTATGGCCATATGAACACTCTTGGTTTGACTTTGAGTCAGAATGTGGAAGGGGTTCGGGTCAGAAAAGCTGGGTGGCATTTGGTAGTAGCACCGTGTGAAGTCCCGCACCAAAGTATCTAGATTTGCCAGCACGTAAAATGCTGCGATCGGAGATGCTTCAAGGACAGAGGTTAACTCGGTTCCGGGAGCTTCGGTCATGAGTTGCTGCGTCGCCATTGTCAAGGAAGCTGCTGCTAATCCGCGAGGCTGATGGAGTAGATCGTTGGTTAACGTCAAAGCAGAGACACCGAAGTATTCGCTAAACCTCCGAATCCATATTTCAGGGTCTTTAGCCTCCCAGAGTTTGGTTGGGAAAGGAAGCTCCCATCGTAGTTCCATTGAAGACATCAATGGCCGGGAATTGCAGGGTACGAAAACGTGTGAGTCCAGGAAGAGCAGCGTGTAGAGCGCTATTCGCGTGGACTCTGCAGTTATATAAGAGGTCCATCGAGTATACACGGTTTGCGGTTGCTCTGTGCGCGGATAGTCAATGTCATACAGCCAGGACCGTGACTCTGGCATGACGATCTCTTGATGAGAGAGACCAACCTCGCGTACAGCCTGAGTTTCGATGAGCCACGGTTTGACAGCACAGCAGACAAGGGAGGAGAGCTTGAACCAACATCAACAATTTGTCGCAGCATGTCCCGTGCTGTCCGGAATTGGGATGCTTCTCCTGTATAGACCCCATGTATCATGTATAGTATCCAGGCTTGCATCACCCAGGGTTTTCGTATGTTACCGCATTGATTGGAAATCTATCTCGACATTGATTAGTATCCAAGCACATAAAACCTAGAATGAACGATGACTCATGTACCATATTTCGAAGTTCGTGTTGTCCACTTTGCCACGTATCCCGACGCCAGTGCGCACGGGCTTGGGCTTCTTCATCGCTGCATACAACTGTCGAGCACAAGCTGCCTATCACAGTCACAGCTTTGAGCAATAGCTTTGGTGCCGATGATACCGTAAATGTAGGCCGATGCAACAATGGCAGAGACGGATGAAAATGCTCAAAGTAATTCTTGACATTTACTTCCATGTCATAGTCGCCCCGATCAGTGAAGCTATGGTAGTTAGGAACGATCCCCGCGTGTATGGCTCGTTAGGAGAAGACATACATTGGCGAGGACAGTATGTATTCTCGAGGAAGACTGGTAGCAAAGGAGCTATGTTCCTCCCAGAAGTCATCATGAGGTATAGCATTTGCGGTCAGCGCCTCGGTCGGGGTCAAAATATTGGTCGCAGCTACAAGTGGGGTCGTGTCAACGACTGGCTGACATCTCTGCTGCAGGCTTATTTGCGGCGGAGATACATGATTAGCAGATGCTTCTGCCTGGCAACGACCCCGGTGCCTTCTTAATACGTCACTAGGAGCTGGTCAGTAATACTAGCACAAGATATTGTTGCAAGAAGAAAGAGACCTTCTAGTAAAAACCGCATGACAGCCATCGCATTCGAAATCATGACTCAGGGCACGATGATGACCTAAGTAAATAGCAATCACTACTTAAGAGTCTGGTTCGCTTCTCGGGCCTCAGAACTTACGAGCGCGCTTGTGCCGTCGCAGATTTTCCTGTTGACATGAGTTTGGCATTGAAAAGTCTAGGTAGTGGCGGAAGAAAATTCATATTACTTACATTCCTGGTGAATGTTTTCGGACATTCATCGCATGGGAATGGTCGGCGTGAACTGGGAGCGTGGCTCTCTGCTGGGCGCTTTCTGTCGTCACCCGCCATCTCAGTAGTTATCAAGATCCAATGGTTTCCTGGATGGTATCACGTATGTTCAGCAATACACACGTTTGGTGATTGATATAAAGAGGGGGGGGGGATGGAGACCAATCGAGCCTCAGGCAGATAAACCCCCGTCTTCTCTCCACAAGATCACATGACCCTTATCAGCACAATTCCAGGCACGGAGCAGCTTTATTCCGAGGGTAGTCACATCAGTGGTGCGGGGTACGGAGTACGGAAAATACCAACTCGGCTTAAAATACTGACAAATCAACAAGGTACAGTCCCGCTCCAAAACGATTGTGGTGATTGTCGAGACATTTCTGAGTACATCTACCATCGCTCAGACAGGAGGAGTCGTTCTGTGGGAGATTAGGAGAGTTTTGGGTTGTGAGCCAAGACGCTGCGCTTACTTGTTCAGAGAGTACTGCCTTCTCTAAGTTATTTGATTGAGGTGCGGTAGATTCCATATATATTGCGGTGGTTTTATCCGCCCGGGGGGCAACCGCTTCGAAGGTCTGAACCTCTCAAACATCAATTGACTTGTCGTGAAAGAAAGCGAGTCACCGTGTTATCGCTTCCTCGGGATGATTAGAAGATACAGCATAGATACGATTCGGTAACCTTCAAGTCCCAGATAAAGTTCTCTAACGTGATGGATCGTACTTACTATACTTGTAATGGCACAACTCCTGCATAGCTCTGCATTAGAATTTGAAATTATTTGCAGGATATATATTCATATGTCCATAGTGTAGTATATACATGTACCGCCATGTTAGCATCGCTGGTACGTATTCTTTCAAAGGTGAGGAACATAATCCTCCCAACTAACAGTCTGAAAAGCCGAGGCCGGCAGACTGCGTAGACCGATGAAGTCCTCCAACAAGATATATGTCCGCCCCACGCAGTACAGAGCACAAATTATCGAAGTTGGTATGAGCACTCGTAGTGGGAGTTCCGCCTTGGGATCGTGCGCCGGGTCAATATTGCGCATCTTGTTCGCAACACGGGCCCAGAACCCTTGGCTTGGTGTTTTGAGAGGAGGGGAGTAGGAAGAAGGGTGACTCCCCCCCTGCGAGCCCCTTGGCGATGGCGACGGCGACGGCGACGCTATCCACGCAATGTGCTGTCTGCGTTCCTCATACGCGCGGGGAAGGAGGATCTTGTCACAGTAGCCAGCGTGCAAACCCCCGACCACGGTGAAGAGGAGGTTATAGACACTGGCGGTTCGCCAGAGAAGTCGCTCCGTGCGGGTCGGGTAATGGAAGTTCCAGGCAAAGCAAAACATAGAGCCGAAAAGGAGAAGCACAGGCGTGGCGATGCAGTCCGCCCGTAAATCGGTCACGGGAAAGTTATCACTGATGATCCGGTTCTGGGGCCGGGCGGTCATGGGCCGCGAGACGAGTGGCAGGTGCAGGTTGCGGAGTATTTGCGTGTAGTAGCGCCAGTGCACGCCGCAGAAGGAGATGTCGGCATAGACAAAGTCTAGCGGGGTATCGTGCCAGGGCTGGTCTGGATAGAGGCAGTGCTATCACCCCCAACATGAGATCTGGTTAGTGTGTTCGCTGGATGGGTGCGCTAGCTTCCATCGACAGTTGTTGGTTTCTCACGAACCTCTGCACGAATAATATCAACTGGAGTCCCTGTTTTTATCGGAATAGTACCGGTTATGTCGGACGGTTTGGCACGCCAGCAGAACGATGTTACTAGAAAGACGACCACATAGGATAGGGTTGTGAGCTCGAGGGTAGTCAGGAATAATCCTTGCGCCACTCGAAGAATGCTGTTAACGAGGAACCACAACGCCTGACAGACGGCAAGTACACTGTGAGCCCCTATTAGTCTATGGATCATACGGGTCACGACCACCCAAGCACAGGTTGTCCGCACCGTGAGAAGCTGTCTGACTTGTTACGATCATTGATCTGGTCTTCTGTTAAGGGTGGGTGTTTAATGTAGTTGTTTGCTATCAAAAAATAGAGTTGTTCGGCATTGACGGGAAAAGACCTCGCATTTCCCTCTTCTTCAAGAATAAAGCCTCCCATGTCGGCATAGAAGGCATGTGCAAGAGTCCATGAGGGTGTATTTGGATCCGTGGAATCTCTCGTCAGTTGTTCGAATTTCTAGGTTCGGAGAGCTTAAACGGCCATTCATTCGAGCGTAAAAATCTGGTACAGCGCTACGAAACCAGTGGATTTGCCTTACCTTTACTGATGCCCGGGCTGAGGACCACTGACCCAGCGCCAGCATGAGCAGAAACTCGGGTCCCAACACTCCAATTGAAGCCAAATGTATTCGGTCCCGTAGACGGTGATGCCACTCGTCAGTCCGAGCAGGTATATTGGGAAAGACTGCTGTCCAACAGCAGAGAATAATAGTCAGTAAACAAGTTGAAAGAATACTCCACGATCCCCGTCCATCCGGCTCAGCAACCCAACCATGGCGGGTAGAGGCAGTGAAATTACCGGCCATCAAAAGACGCGAATGGGCAGGAACTCGGTTAAGAATCTCTTCAAAGTCATTTCTCAGAATATGCGTGTAGGATGGGGCGAGTGTCCTTATTAAAGGCAAAATACCCCTGTAAACCCGTAATGCTAGTAGCAGCCGCCCGATTGGGCAAAACCTGTGGCTGTGAGTGTTAGAGTACGCGCCCAAACGAACTTGGAAGACTAGCACAAAGGCTGTGCAACACAGGGCTTTGAGTAGTGAAATGGCCAGAGACGATGTTGTTTAACAGCCACAACCACTTCAGGCGTGGCCACGCATGTTGTTTCGTCATTGGTATGTGTAGCAGCAGGAGTAAAGATTTAAGGGTAACTAGTATCCTTGACCAGCCAAGAACTGCGTCTGGGTGGAACAAAAAAAACATACAACAGAAGGGATTCGCTGGTGGTCACCCACCCAACTACTAACCTCCCGGCGTGTGGCTTAAGTACGGCTGAGCGGACGGGAAGCCCTGTTTTCCACACCCTGTGGTCGTATGTGCTTGACGTATATGTTCTGTTACCTATGAGCCAAATGAATTTGCACTCTACCGGCACGTGAGTTCAGAGACTATTGGCTTGGCGGCAAGCCATCCGAGCTTCAGGGCAAATCATCGCGCATTGATCCAGGAAATGTGGATATCTCAAGTCACCTAGGCTTGCTGGCGGCTCAGTGAAGCGATGCTAACTACGGAGTACCTCGGAAAACATTCGCTAGTGGGTCGATGACCCTATAATAAGAACCCCTTCGATCCCTGCTTGAATGTCCTCGCCCGCCACGATTCCAGAGAATGTTATCATATCATTCGATAGAAAAGGTCGAATACTGTGTTCTCTTATGGTTCGCACGTCAAGATGAGAGATACCGATATTCTACTTACCTGGATGCTGTTATGCAGTGCTACAGTTGCCCAAGTAGCTAGGCAGCCTGAAGTCGCTGCTCAATACTTCGCGCAACAGCAACAATCTTTGGGAACTTCCGAAGGTGATGATACAAGTTCTTCGTCCAGTTATCGCGGCTTCCAACTGTGGAGCGAAAATAACAAACTCCATGCCACAACGCTCTCAAAGCTCAGCCCGGCATGTAGGGCATCTATGACGCAGAGGATTCACTGTCACCAGAAGACGCGATCCTTGCAGCGGCAGTGGGCGCGTTGGAGGCAGGATCCGGGTCTGGGAAACAACACGCTTAGCGATCTTGTCTGTGACAGCGGTTGCGGGGAGTCCCTCGCCACGTGGTTTCTGAGCGTCGAGCGCGATTGCGCCACGTTGGAGGAGAGGATGCTTTTTCCAACCCTGCGGGGTGGACAGCTGTGGGCGGGTTGGAACGAGACTTGTCTTAGGGATGAGGGAACAGGGGGATACTGTGGTGGTAGGTTCTGCTTTTCTCTTGATCTGTCCCGATGTATATAGGGCGTGGTGCTCACATCTGATATATGTGCAGATGTTATCAATGGCTTTAGCAAATTCTTAATAGATGAAATGCCGATCGAAGAACTCTGCTCCTTCTGCAACGTGCAATGGCATCGTGTCATGCAAACGTCACCCTTCTCTCTCTACGACAGAAACTACAAATCGCGCCTCGAACACATCAACCGTGCCTGTGATCTCGACCTGCCCACAGCCATCCCGAAGCTCGTGCTCTCCGAGGATCCACATATAGAGCGGGACCCGTACTGCGCGACCCTTCTTTCATACACTACCTCATCAGGGGACACATGCGACAGCATTGCGGCGCAGTTCCAGGTTGCCTCGGCGGCTGTTCGAGCCGCGAGTTGGCCGCTCATCGACTGTTTCGCTATTCCCGAGGGTACGAAGTTGTGCACTCCGTTCAGGTGTAAAACCTATACCCTCAGAGATGGGGACACGTGCGACTCAATCGAGCGGGAGCTTGACTTGAAACCCTGGCTTGGAGTCTCGGCAATCCGGGCGTATAATCCCTGGGTGAATCAGGATTGCTCCAATCTGCATGAGGCGAGTGATGCTCTTTTCGGGCATGTTATCTGTGTTGGCCACCAGTTGCCCGGCGACGCAATACTTTAAATCCAACGGGTCAGTCAATCCTGGACGCGTGAAGCTTTGTTCTGGGGTGACTCTGTCGGGTGGGCTACTCTCGCCAAAGTTCTGGTTGTTTATAATAAATATATACTACACGTAGCGAGGATGTTCCGCAACATCTAGGTGGAAAGACCTCTCAAGCAAGTCCGAAGACCAAATGTATCCCGGCGAATACGAAACGCCTTCGGAGTACCCGATAGTGCACAGACCCTTGCGGCGATCGCCCAAGACCCCGCTGACATTGACAAGCTGCCACTGCAAGCCACCTTTTCTCAGCTGAGAGAAATATCTCGGACACCGGTGAACAGCTGCTTTTGCTCTGGAAGCCGGGGAGACAATTACTATGACCTGAAGAGTCAGACCATGAGCAGAGCCTTCTCTTGGTATTGTTTGCATCATGCAACTTGTATTGCATCGCGACGAAGTATTCGTCGGTTGTAAAGCGCGTTCGTACTGGGGGCTCGTATGAATTGTTTGGCTGAAGGCCAAGACGACTCCCTGCAGCGACGTCGCACCCGACGTCCATGTACTCAAGGGCATGAGGCTCCAATTTTCTATCATTTGAATTCGAGTACTGACCACGCTTGCGCGGAGTACTTCAGCTATAAAAGGATGATGATTTCTATTCACCCAAGGAAAGAACGGCAGTAGAGAAACATCCGCAACAACAATTATCTATACCGCAAACCAATCCTCCAAACCAACTAATCCTCGACACAGTCCCTGTTCGCACATCAACTATTCGATAAACCACACAATATGGGCTGGCTCGGTACCCTTGGAGTATATCTTCATTTTCCTTCACCCTGCTACAATCTTCCCTGTAGAGTTCACTACGCTAACCTGCTTCTCTCACTCAAAGCCTGTGTACGGCGACCACGCAAGTGACAAACCCGACAACACCATTCCAGTCCTCAACAACGAGAACGGGGACATTAATGCCGGCTACGGTGGAAAGTACGCAGCTATTCTTCCCTTCACTTCCTTCCTTCCCTTACGCTGTTACCTCACATATCGAGCCCTGAAAGAAACTAAAAAGCTAAACCCCTGCAGATTCGTCTGGCTAGTCGCCCAGTACCACGCGGAGCGAGGCACGGGGATCTCCGACATCCGGGTCGTCTTCTCCGACCACGCACGCGAGGGGGCCTTGGACCTGGCCAAGGGAGCGGGCGGGCTGTATCGATACTTGGAGTTTCGCTATGGCGGCGAGGGCGAGCGACATGTGAGGCAGGTGGTGCTTGCGCGGCGGAGCGAGCCCATGAACGCGGCCACCGCGCAGAGGCTGGGCTTCCAGGACTTCAGCGACAACATCGACCACGGTCGCGGGTCGTTCATATACTTGCTGTGGAATTATTGATCCGTACTGTTGCTGAGCGGTTGCGGGATTGGTGATCGGAGGCAACGGTTTGTTGTTCGACTAGGGGGTACTGTGAGGGCGGGCAAGTGAGGTTGAAATTTCTAGATAGTAAAGTGGAGTGGGTTTCGATGCTTGCGATGCTTTGAGTCTCTACTGTAACCCTGTAGGAAACGTTTCCCAGCGCCCGACTATGCAGCACCTGCAAGCAGACTAGATTATCATTCTATTGTCAAGCTACTTTTCAAGGCCCTCAGAAGGCATTTTCAGTTCTTTCCGCGTCGTTTTGCAGTCGCCATACGACTCAACCCACGTTCCATTAGGGCACTGAGAGAGATGCAGCTGGCCCATTACTCGGGTGTACTCCAAGGAAACTCCCCATCGCCACCCTGCAAGATGATCTGAGACTGACTTCGCACAAAGAGCCTCTGGCCGGTGGGACTCGACACGAGGCGATCGAGGGCATGTACCACGCGGGACGGCCAGTGTATCTCCATCCCCAGTTCCTGCGCCAGCATATTACAACGAACCATAATACGGAAGCACTCATCCAGGTACTTTTCCAGCACCGCCCGATTTCCCACGTGAAGGGGATCATGTGGCACGGGGAGACTGTTTCGTGGTCGATCGTATTCCGTCCATGTTGTGATATCCAGCACCAACTCCTGCGGCAATCCTTTGTGTCGCAGATAAGCTTCCACCCGCGCAATATCCGATGCACTCGGATGGTAGGGAGCATCTGTATCGCAGGTCAAAAACACCTCGAACGGAACCTTTCCGAATGGAAAGTTATCTTCATTCAGAAGAAGATATGGCTCGCAGGGATCGTCCTTGTCGTCGAGCGGGATCCTGATGGATTCCCTCGCCTGTTCTTCGGCCAAAAGCTTGGCCATGACTGGCAGGTGGAATTGCCGCTCGATGGTGAGAGGCGCTTCAAAATGGTCTTCCAGCCCGAAAAACCGGCGATGAAATTGGCTCGGAGCCTCGGCCTGCGAGTGCATTTGCGTCCATCGGAAGAGGGCTTGTTGGTACATTTTCGTATCGCGGTAGTCATCCGATCCGGGTCTACTATCCGCAGCTCCCGAAAGCTGTACAGAATGTTCAAAAGGAGGTAGAAATCCAGCGTGACCTCGAAGACCTGATCCCACCCGACTTCTAGTTCCTGAGATCTATATCAGTTTGTTTGACCTTGGAAGATGCTGTGCGGAAAGATGTGATGGAAATGCGACCGCAACTCACTGTATCGTAACATTCCCGGACTTCCATCCATTCCCGCAGCCCGATCGCCGGATGGGCGCAGAGTCGTAGAACGGGTTCCATCTCACCCAATACTAGAAGGGCGTTGACCACCTGCAAATTGAAAAAGGCATCACCATTGACCCGGAAGAATTGAAAACAATCGTTATCTTGGTATGGACGCAGGAAGGCGGATCCCAGTCTTTCCCTGTAGGGCAGCGGGCATCCGCATGCGAAACCTTCGCTCTCGACATGTCGACACAGTTCTGGCGAGTTGGTCACCTTCCGGCCAAGGTCCCAGCAGTCGTTCTGGCACCATGAATAGGCCAGCGGCTGAATCTTCTGGGCTATCTCGTCGGCCAAGATGAGATCGTCTCGCCGGGGTGGGTCATACCTCTCCGGGTATGTCCGCCGCTCGCGGTCGGTCTCGATGGCGATCGCATGGGCCAGGGACTCGGCGAACTGGCCAATCTCTTGGCCCTGTTGGGGCCTGAAGCGGAAGTATAGATTCGTAGCCTCGTCTACATCGGCAGATGGATGGGATTGAAAAACGAGATTGGATGTCAAGACATCCCAGCAGATCCGGTCGATTTGATGAGCCATTCTGAGGGGGAGACAGAGGGATTCTAATGAACTCTGGTTAAAGGAACATGGTGACATATAAACATGCGAGGAAAGAAAACCGCCGGAGCATGGGCCCCCTCATTGGTTGTTTTTGGAATGAGTGCTTTACCAAATTCATGATTTTTATTCCTTATTGATTCCTTAAGCGCATTCTAAGTGGCGGATAAACCGATATCTAACATGATAGACCCGCTTACTGTGACTCATTTAGACGATAAGATGTGAAGACCTGGTAATGTAGAGATTCTGCCAAACTTGGCTTCGCTACTGCTGTAGGGGAGCCAAAACCCAACAGCCAGATCCGCGGAGATATCCGCCGGGAGATTAATGGGGATCCAGTCGACGCTTCTATTGATCTTCCACCTCGCGGCCCAGCTTCAGACCCGTGCAGACAGAATGGGAAGTGGTCTTAGTAGGGCTGTTCGGATCGTGAGGAGTTCGCCCAGTAAGGAAACCTCTCCCCGTTTCCACCTTCGCCCTGATTCAAGTATTTATCTGTTTTTATACTTTCACTATAGCCAGGAGCTCTGCTTTATATACTTTATCCGTCTTACCTTACAGCTCTGCACAAACTTCACTGATACATTTATCTACCCGATATTGACCATCAGTATATACTAGTACGATGTCCAGTAAGGAAGTCCCCTTCAATACCTAGTTTGGAAGATATCAGATGCTAATGTTCTTCGCAGAATAGTGATATTCCCGAGCTCTATAATTAATCCGACCGACTCCTCTACAGGAACAGCATCACCAAAAGTGGCTGTGCGCTAAGGCCATGAGCATCGCCACCTTTACATCCCAACCGGTTAACCGGTTAGAAATGGGGTAACTAAAAGTTATTGCGCTCTCGTCTATACTTGAAAATTGACACAACGGAAATTGACATCTCAGCTAAAGTATCCATGGGCTTGGTGTAATGCGTTAGATATCAGAGGGCAGCAATTCAGTATGTGTAAATCAGGAAATGTTATATATATTACTTGGCGGCTCGATCATGGAGGAAGGCTGCCGATGGAACCCCGGATATACCTGTTGCGTTGATCTTGGGCTATGAGTTCTTCAAATTCGGATATGGTTATCTGTGGAGACGGGAGCTATTTGTATGACTAGTCAATCATAATAGTAGCGCGGTCGAGTCACTATGACTCTGTCCTCGGCTGCGAATACTATGTCTTCGGGTTCATATCATGTATAAAATAAGGGATAAACCTGCCAGTAGAATAATCCACTTTGCTTGGGCCGGTTCGTATATATTTTGCATGTAGTGAAAACTAATCATGGAAATATACTTAAGTCTCTAAGGTGGTGGCCATGTAAGGTGTCGCTACGAGAACCCTTAGATTGAAGGGAGCTGGAGATGGCCGAAAGCAGAGTACCAGTTGTCATATTTTGTCGAGGGCCCCGCGGCCTTAGTAGCCAGGCAGGCGCTCACTGCTTACTTCAATGGTTCTTAGCTAGTTGCTCCTAGATATCCTTATGTGGATGATCCAACCATCATCCCACGTCTTTGATCTTTTCATCAGTCTACCCTACGTTTAAGGGATTGGACATGACCAATAGATGAAACCACATACAACGCGAAGACAGCCTGTCTACGAGTATTGGTCTTACAGAGCGACTCGTGCTGTAGACTGTTTCACAGGTGAGCATATACATCCGTCCCAACAACTAGACCGGCTACTGGCTGCTGGCTCGGGTCCAGGCAGTCAGGGTCGCCGCGTGCCCTGACCGAAGAGAATCGACAGAAGTCTGGATCCTCCACTCGGTGAGTGCACTCGAGAACAAGTCTCGATCCTAGGTTGATTTGCCATCCATGTGTCTAGATGGTCTTTTTTCCGTAATCAGATTCTCTCATCAAACTCCGACTTTAGCATGTAGAGACCGGCATGAGCCGGCGTGGACCGGCATGGACAAGAACGAGCTGGCATAGCCCAAGAGCCAAGAAACCCAAGAGGCCTTTTCGCTATTACGTTGACAAGAAACCGCCCCCGGCTCGGAGCAGTCTTCAGCCCTCTGTGGCTCCACAATGGGAAGTGGGGCTGGTGGTAGTGCAGACAAATGAGCATGAGCCAACCATCCTTGCGGCGTATAATGCAGGGTAGTATAGTCCCTGGGCAGGTTGGAATGGCATCCCGTTCTCTGATCCTTGCTGAATTGGTGCTAATCCTTTAGTCTAGTGGAGCAACACCATTTCACCACGAAGAGACAGCCTAGCCTGAGCTGACCCTTGAACCAATCCCCGCGCTACCCCGACGGCTAAGGACCACCAGGGATCATCCATGATGCGCACTGTGATGAAGGGCGGGAAGCCGTGAAGAGTAGTGAGACTTTGGGGCTCGAATTAAAGTAGGCAGACCGAACACTTGCTCGGGTAAACTGAGATATTCGGATAATAAGCTAAAAGCACTGCAGTTCGCGGCCCATCTTGGCGCGGCTTGCAACCTTTATCGGGCAGCATTTACGATGCCGAGAAGAACTCCGAGTTGGAGAAGCTCTTGGCGGCTTTTGTCTCCGATATTGGGACTGTTGGCCTTTGGTCTTTCAGGGTCCCCCCTATCATAGTCGTTGCCGACATGCGCTACGATTTGCAGGAAAGTCCCATGTGGTGTCCTTGCAGTTGACTTTCGGGTCCATGTGCGGGCCATCCCAGGCCGATGCTGCATTAGAGAGTCCACCTTCTCGTATCGTTCTCAACTGTGATTGGCGTTTACTCCACATTGAAAAGCAGTAGTGTCAATCATCTTCTATATCAGGTCAGTCCTCCAGTATTCTATCAGGATAGCGTTGTAGAAATTATCAGTCCTACGTCAGCCTGCTCCTCCACCTGCGCTATCCATCCTAAACAGCCTCAGCGCCGAGAGACCACTACACTGATAGTTCGAATCCTTTCGATCCTTTCTATTGCGAAGGCTACAGCGCCGAGAAATCACCTCTCTCACGATTCTGGGTCCCAAGTTTGAAACCCAGTGAGGAGAGCCTGGCGTGCTCGAAGGATACGCCGATCTCGTTGGCAGTCTCTGATAAGATGCACCTCTGTAGAGGCGATGATTGTTCATCAGACTGGCCTCGACCTTGAGAACCTATCCGGCATTGGTAATCATCTGCGAGGCGACAGATGGCCTAGTTCGACGAATTCAGGGAGGGAGACTCACCTAGCGAGATGGTTATAAAAGCTTCAATCTGGCCCGGGTAGTCGAGTCCAGAGCAGACATCTCAAGATTCTTTCCAGTTCTCTGGTCTCTAACTTCATCGTTGGCAATATCAAGCGGTAAAGGAACGTTCTGGCAGTTTTCTGAAATCATCGTGACTGACAAACTCAAAAAGGGTCTGTTCTTATTATTCGACATGGTTGGCACAAAGTCATATCTGGGCACAGCCCTTCTATCTCTGTTGGCTTTGAACAGCTCCGGGGTCCTCGCCCACCGGTGGTTCAACTGGCAGGAAGACATCAGCTGCGATGCCACGGGCTACTTCGTCCCTGATGACGAAGCCGATCTCATCAGCTTTGTGAAAAAACACTACTCCCGCAAGACCTTCCTCAAGCCCGTCGGCAACGGTCACGGCTTTGGCAACCTCACCACCTGCGTCAACGATGGAGAGACCGAGCGCGAGTCATATATCCTCAGCCTAACCAACCTGAAGGACATGCAGATCCACAAGAACAACAACACGGTCACCTTCGGTGCCGGCTGGGATCTGATCGACCTGATCCCCGCCCTCCGTGACGAGGGCCTGGAGGTGCACAACCTAGGCAGTGAGATGGTGCAGAACTACATCGGCGCGGTGACCACCGGCACCCACGGCACGGGCAAGCAGAACCAGAACCTGGCGACCCAGATCCTCGGCCTGCGCGTCCTCGACGCCCAGGGCAACATCCACAGCATGGACAAAGCAACCAACCCGGATCTCGTCAAGGCCTTCAGCATCGGCATCGGCGCCCTGGGCATTGTGGTCGAAGCCACCATCCAGGTCGAGCCCATCTCCTACCTCAAGCGCACGACCCGCGTCATCCAGGGCTCGAGCAACATCACCGAGCTCTACCAGCAGATCGCCGCGATCGGCGACCAGTACGAACAGATCAACATTCCCGGCCCCACGCTAGACTGGTCCGTCGAGCAGCAAGCCCTGGTCCTCAAGCCCAACCTCACGGTCGTCTCATGGGAGCCGAGCAACTACAGCGCGGTGCAGAACTGCTCGCTAGACTTCTGCGCCAACGACTGCGGGCCCTGCGACCGCGACTCGGTGTGCTACGACTATAAGAACTTCGCCGTCGCGACCCCGCCCCAGGGGATCTGCTACCGGGGGTTCATGGGCCAATTCGAGCACTTCCTGCCGATCGAGAACCTCGCCGCCGCCGGCGAGGACTACCTGCACCACGCGCAGGCCCAAGCGGCACGGATGATCCCCTTCCAGAACCCGGACATCGCGACCGACAAGTCGAAGGGCTACCTCAGCGACGACTTGACCGTGATCACGCGCTTCATCAAGGCGGACGACAACTGGCTGTCCCCGGTCAACGACTACAACCTGCCCGCGGGCGCGCAGGGCGTCTTCGCCTCGCTCGAGTACTCTTGGATTCCCACCTACAACAACTGGACGCAGCAGTACTTCTACCAGGAGCTGGCGAGCGAGTTCATCCCGCGCTTCGGCGAGAAGTACAACGTGCGCCCGCACTGGAACAAGATGCAGTTCCACAACGAGACCTACACCGCCACCATCTTCCCCAAGATGAACGAGTGGCTCGACCTGCAGGAGGAGATGGACCACCAGTGCCAGTTTATCAACGAGTTCTTGATCCATGCCCTGGGGATTGACCGGTGCCAGAGTGCCCTAAACTAGAGGTGGCTCTTCCTGGCTTGGGTAGGCTTTTTGGTGGATGCTGTGAGACAGCGTTACTTTGTGGTGTGATCAACTGCATTACGTGGATTAATAGAGGGCACACGGAGTGAGAATGCAAGAGTGATAGACGCGGGGGTGTTCACGAGTCATACACGTGTTTGGAATAGACCTAGTTCATGGTTATAGACATAGAAGGGATCCGTCTATATGTTACAATTGTCACGAATTATTAGCACTACGTGATCAGCAGGATCGCTCGCTATCAGTCGACAATAGTAAGCTGACCAGCCCCCAACCCTAACAGACACTACGCCTGCACCGCCACCACCTGTCGGAGCACCGATCCCTAACACTAGTCGCCCCACAACAACTACAGAGTACTGTACCCCGCAGGGAGGGAATCAGAAGGCTCGAAGTTACTCACCGCAGGAGCATGTCGGGATATATTGATGTACCCTGGCTATCGTGGATAAATGAGCCTTCGGGTGGAATTAAGAGGTCCAAAGATTACTTCCTTTTGGCCTGGTCTTCTCACGCTCGACTTGACAGCACCGATAAAAAGAGGTTACATGACTCCTCCGCTGCCTAATCAAGCCCTGATATGAAGATTCTATGGATGAAAGACCTCATAGGAGCTGGTCGGCTGTGGGCGGACCTTGGTGTTGATCAGAGCACTCTCCGCCTAGGCTAGAGCACGAATAGTGATTACATAGCAGCCAGGAGAAGTGAAGAAAAACTACTAAGAAGAAGCTCAGAAGTCGGTAAGGTATATGGGAACTCCACGGATAGGGCAAGAGGAAGCGATTGGAAGCCAAGTGGCGAGTAACTGCGGCGATGACAAAAGCGCCCACGCGTACAGTTGGTGGCTGGCTGAATGAGGCCTTAGACACAATATACATATAGGACATATATAGGTCAAATCCACACGACATGCGACCCTTACGGGACCAAGCAACAGGAATCATAGTGCCCCGGATGTTCGAATCATCAACCCACACAACAAACCAGGCGATCCTGGGCCACATCGTCGGGACCCTTGAGGCCGAGGGTCGACGGTCCGGCTGACGGGGTGATATCCTCCTCCGGGAACGCGTGAATCACGTATTCAAACAGTACGTTTTCCCCTTTGTTGCAGTACATTCTTGAAGTTTTGGATTGGCTTCGAAATTGAGATTTAACGTGACTTGTCCGTTCACCAGGGTCACAGCACTCCGAATAGCCAACCCACGGCTGGACGCGTGGGGGGCTGCGGACACGGCGCTAAAGGCCGAAAGTCGGGTGTTTAATGCTGCAGATGGGAAGGTTGGTCATTTCCCATGTTTCCTCGTAGTTATAGGGAGCGGACGCTGAAAGGTGTGGCAGGTAGCATATGAAAGGAATCTTGCGGAGGAGGTTGAGCGGAGAAGGTTGATCGGGGCTAGGGTTGAAGAAGAACTTGTGATCTAGCGGTGTCCTGCGACTGGGAAAATGAAGATTATTATATGAACCGAGAGATTGCCACCTCTTCAGGTGAAACGGTTGTTATAGTTCCTACCCAATGCTTTGATTACGAGTTTGTCGCGGCAAGCCGAAAACAAAGTGCGTGTCTATTGCAAAGGCCAGCTCTGCCAGTCTAACGGCCAGTTCTTGGTTGCCCGGGCCAACGGCCAGATAGATTCGAAGATCTCAAGATCCGCGCTCGTCACCGCTGAGCTCCATCCATCCCAGTAAGGCGTATAAAGGTTTTGTGCCCGCAGCCGGCCGGCAGCATCCGAAGCAACCTGCCACCTACCCACCATCTGGAAATTGAGATACCCGCGCGCCAGGAGAGCCCGAGAATTGCTAATACCGGGAGCCACGCGATATTGGCCGTGGTGGCCCGCGAGCGGGTGAAGGCGCAGCAGCCGCAGGCGTCCCCTACACGGCTGCGGGTGGATGCGCTCAAAGATCGCCGCGGCCAGCGCGGCGTCCATCGCGCAGTTGATGGCGCAGTCCCGGACGATCCATCTGGGTACGCGGTCCTGGTTGTGCCCCTGCTCGTATTCACTCAGCTCCCGCGGCGGGAAGGGTGTCCTGTCACCCTGCACGACCGGGAGGCAGTTGACCACGAGGTCCAGTGTCTCCAGCGCCGGGAATTCGCCGAGGGCTTCGTAGGCCTCCGTTTCGATGGGGTGGCCCCGGTAGCGCTGCACGCAGATGCGTAGCGTCTTCAGCCCCGGGCAGCGAGCCGCCATGCGACGGATCACGTCCGCGGGGAAGATCGGCCCGATGCTACCTTTTCGTGCGAGTCGGGTGGACTCGGCGTACTGGTACTGGGGTGTCTCGCGATGTAGCTTCAGCTCGACTAGCGTTAACCCATGGCGGTCGAGGACGGCAGCAGGGAGAATCGTCGGATCGTACGTGCCCAGAAGGCAGAGATACGTCAGCAGCGGAAGCGAGTCGAACATGGCCTGGATCTTCTGGAACCAGGAGGGTAGAGAGTCTGCAGGCGGGTGGAGGGAGATGGTGAGACGCTTGAGGGCGCGGAAGGGCTGCAGGTCCGTGATGGCGGCCAACGCGCCCTCCTCTTCCAGGGCACCAGCCGTCCACGCAGTCAGGTAGCCTAGGTCAGTCACCCGGAACCACGCTTGGAACTGGTCCCCTGTCATGGTGGTGCTTAACGGTAACGACAAGATCTCCAGCCTCGCACGCGCAGGGCTGGCATCGATTCCGCTCTCCGGCGGCTGGGACTCGAGCCACGTGGTGTAGCTCTCGCGCGTGCTGCCTGGCCTCTTCGAGCTGATCTGCAAGGATAGCTGCTTGATGTGGGGCGCTTGGCGGAGGAGATCTCGCAGAGCCCGATCGGGATGCTCTGTATGAACGGTCTGGTAGAATGGATCTTCGTAGCAAATAACCCGAACCGCATATAGCGCCGGGGATTGAGCCCACTGCTGCCGCGAGAGATCATCTGCTAGGTAGAAGCTGCAGCGGGGGAACACTGAGACGCGACAGTGCGGGTGCATTTGAGCGAGGATATTCAATAGTGTCAGCGGGTATTGTCTGTGAATCAGGAAATCAAACCGCTTCAGCAGAGTCAGCCGCTGCACGAGGCGGATGACGGGGGTCCAATCCCCTTCATAATCACCCAAACCGGAGACAACGACATCCTCCGGGCGGCTCTGGCGTAGATATCTACAGAGCCTCTCGTCATCCCCTGCTGCTGCGGGACGAGTTGTGTCTTTTGTAAACAGTATCACATGTTTCACATGCGGTAGAATTAGGGTGGCGTCCAGAAGCCGAACCACGCGGTCAAGATGAGCTGGCTTGTCATCCTCTAGGCGGACAAGGAGAGTTCCATAGACGCCAGGTCCGGCAATGTCGTGCCACTCGTGATTCACCTGCGATAAAGCCCGCAGGGCGTACCGCGACACATCGCCGATCTAGGGAGCAGATGCGGTTAGGAGGTTTCATAATGCAATGCAAGCGTCACTGTCCTCACCACGTCAGCAATAAGTTGCCTTATTTCGACTGGCAAGCGGTCCATGATGAGAGGTTCGTCTAGCGTCGAAGCAAGGAAGAAAAGAGGGGCAACAAGCTGGAGGAGACCAGGGCAGACATACTTATATCACGTAAGCTGATAGATGGTTGGACGGATTCCTGCACCCAATCAGCGCCTCACTTATTAGGGCACAATTTGTAGTTCGATTGCAGGGAATGCTACGTACAGTATCTGGATCTCAGAGTTTGGGACAGGAAATTAGATGTGGCGTGTCGGGTGACTGGGTCGAAGGTAGCTGTTTGGCAAGTTTTTCACCTCAGTACATTTCCTTCCCACTTCTTCGACCTGTTCAAACTTCTTGTGCTTGTTGACGCAGGAGTACAATCGGCTGACCACTGTGCACACTACCCCCCGGCTGGATCAAGACCTTTACCACGGTGGCGCCCGCCATTTCCGCAGCTACATCGACATTGATTTCCATTTTCATGGCCTCCAATATCGCGAGGGTTAGGCCTTCGGTCGCCGTAGTGCCCGGCTCAACAAGGACCTTCCACACGTTGGCGCTGGTTGGGGCTTCGACCGCTTGAATTGTCGCATCTAGAAGAAGGGGCATGAGATCAGTCAGGTGGTCTGAACGTAGAGTCAGGAGTGCCAATCAACTCACCCTGCAGTAAGCGTGCTACCTCATCGTCGTCAGGCACCATTGCATCTTTCTCCGCCAGCCATTGATTCAGGAGAGCCTTCTCCCTTGCCGTGGCTTGGGTGGCTGCCACGAGCTGCTTCTGCCGAATTGCCTCCATCTCTGCCCCGGTCTCCTTCTGCAGTTGGTGGTATTCGGCCATGTCGAAGACACCATCCTCGGCCTGAAATTTATACCGTCCCGCCTGAAGGTCCGCCACTATCCTGTCGTACTCTTCCCCTGACACTTCGAAGAAGCTGATCGTGTTCATATCCTGGATCAGCCAGGGCTGCTGCTGGAAGACTGGGTTCGTGCCGTAGAGATCGAGCGTTGGTAGAGACATTCCCAGGGGCATATACCCCCCGGGGCCATCGACCTGGTAAAGACATATTGACGAGCCCCCGTGGGCAAAGCAGCCGGCGGGGGTGTAGTTGCGACTGGGATTCATCTTGGGGGTGCGGATGCGGTGGCGGGGATCTTGGGGCACGGCAATGGGCAAGGCCATGATGAACCCCACTGCGAGGACGACGTTCTCGGCCGCCAACAGGACCTCCTTCAGCTCCTGCGGGGTCAGGCCGTTGAACTCGGCTACATACGCGAAGGGGTCCGGGAGGTAAGCTGCGGTCGCCCGCTGGGTGGTCGTGTAGCGCTCGAGCATCTCGACCAGTTTCTGGTGCTGGAAGGTGACAGGCAGCCGGTACCGACGGATGGGAAAACGGACATGGCGCATGTCCCCAAGGGTGTGTTCAATCTCGATCAGTCCGCGGACCATATCAGCTCGCTCAAGCCCCAGGCCGTTGTACCAGACGGCCAACGAGCTCCCGCACGCGACCAGGTTGTAAATCTGGCCGCCTTGGTTCCGGTTGGTGGAGACCGCCCCGGTGGCCGACTCGAGGGCGCGTTTCAGCGCTGTCGACCGACATTTCATCTCCAGGTCTATCTTGCCATCGCCGTACTCGACGAGGAGGTAGTCGTCCCCTCCAGATCGGTAGGTCACCTTGGGCTGCGTCTCAGTCGCCTCCAGGGAAGCCACCACGTCCTGTCCCGGGGCATACGCAAGGAAATTCAGCGCCGCATCATCGAAAGCGACAGCATCATCCCACGAGCCATTCGCCACACAGGAAGCCATTCTCTGCAGAAAACGCTCGTGTCGGCGCCTACACGCCAGTGCAGTATCGAGGTCGACCCGGTGGAACCGGAGGGTGTCTCCAGCGCGAAGCTGGCCGAGCTTCCAGAAGTCCGCCCGTATAACGGTCAGACTGCACAGGAAGCCACCGAAGTCCGGACAGTCCACTGGAAATAGGACCGGCTCGTCCCCAGTCCAGTTCAGACCGCCCATCGGGTATCCATATTCGAAGACGTTGCTCGGGTGGGACCCTCCATCGCCCCCACCGCCACGCGCATACTCCGGTCTCGGCCCAATGAGGCGGATGCCACCTCGTGCAGCATTATGGCTCACCCTCCAGGTTGTTGAAAAGCACATCTCGATGTCTTTGAGGGTCAGATAACCGGTCTCGTATGGGCCAGGCATGACTTGAATCACCCAGTCGTTAGAATACTGGGGAATCATGGAGCGTGGCATACTGATGGCTCGTGCTTCCGGAAGCTGGTCACGCGAGACTGTGTGCAGGAAATCGCCAGCGCGAAGGGGTCGACCTTGGTACCCGCCGACTCCGACCAGCGGGTTGGTTGATTTACTGTCGAACCAGCTCGCAATGTTAGGAAATCCGCCATAGACAGCCAGGTATACACGGCAGTGCGCGGCCAATTTCCCGATTTTGAGCGTCTGACCTGCCTGGACACTAACACGCATCCATTGGACAATCTCTTGACCGTCCAGCGTAGCAGGGACGGGAGGGCCGCAGAGCGCTACCACCGCGTCTCCGAGGAACAACAGCTCGGGGCCCTTGAGGGTGATCTCGAGCGACTCTGTGGTCGGAGGGTTTCCCACGAGGATATTGGCGGCTTGGAAAGCGATCGGGTCCATCGGACCGGCATGACCAAATCCGTGACCAACGGACGGCCGCCCGGGATAATCTTCCACGAGGGTGTATGATCCGCCAGAAATGACATCAATGGCTGCAGGGGCATAGTCCAGCGAGTCGAGGAACTTGGTAATGGTATGGCCCTTCTGGAATCGGTCGTCGTCGACAATCGCTGAGAGGTAGTCGAGATTGACTGGGGGGCCGCAAATGACACTCTTTGCCAGCACCTCTGCCATTCCAGCCACCGCGTCGGACCGGGTGGATGCGTGGTACATGATCTTGGACAGGAGGGGGTCATAGTCGGGGCTAACCGTGAGACCAGCCCTAATCCAGGTGTCGATTCGGGTTCCGGGGGGCTCGTGCCACCTCACCTCCTGCAGTAGACCCGGACTAGGCGCGAAGCTCCTAGCCGGATTCTCGGCATAGACTCGTGCTTCGATAGCATGACCACGTGGCTCCAGCCACTGTGTTTGCCGGGCCTCCAGCTCCTCCGATGGAATGCCGCCGCATTCCCCGAGCTCGCAGTCTGCTTGTTGTAACATGAGCTCGACCAGATCAACATTGTAGCACATCTCAGTGATTCCGTGCTCCACCTGCAGTCGCGTGTTCATCTCCAAGAAGAAGAAGTCTCCAGACACATCATCCACGAGGTATTCGACTGTGCCGGCGGAGCCGTACTGAATGCTCTCCGCCAGCGCCACCGCGGCCTCTGTCAGCTTGGCCCGGAGCTCCGGGAACCGTTGCGTCACAAAAGGACTGGGGCACTCCTCCACAACCTTCTGGTTCCGGCGCTGAATTGAGCACTCCCGCTCCCCGATGCTGATGGCTCTTCCCTGCCCATTGCCGAAGACCTGCACTTCGATGTGGTGACTATCCGGATAGTACCGTTCCAGGAAGACGCCCGCGTTTTTGAACAACGACTCTCCGCGGGATCTGGTCGACTGGAAATTCTGGCGCAGCTCTGCCTCGTTGGTGCAGGCCATCAGGCCCATGCCGCCCCCGCCCGCGGTGGCCTTGAGCATCACCGGATAGCCGAGCTGTTGAGCCATTTCCAAAGCGGCATCTTCCGACTGAACAAGGCCCGGGGATCCGGGCACTACGGGTACGCCCGCCGCCAGCGCCAGATCCCGGGCCGTGTGTTTGAGACCGAAGGACTCGATAGCCTCGGGCGAGGGTCCGACAAAGATCAGGCCCGCCGCGGCAACAGCCCGGGCAAAGGCGGCGTTCTCGGAGAGAAACCCATAGCCGGGGATAATGGCCTGCACATCTCGTGATTTAGCGATGGCGATAATCTGTTCACTGCCGGGATGCGATCATAATTTAGCTGGGTAGTGTGTAGAGCGTGGATTTGTGGTTACACACCCATCAATATACGCCGCTCTGGCCTCCCCGATCAGGAGAACTGCCTCATCAGCAGTGCCAACATGCCCCGATTGTGAATCCGATTCGGTGTAAATAGCGACCGTGCGAATGCCAAGCTTCCTGTGGCCCTTTAGCTATCAATGGACACAGTGGATACGCGGGGCGGCACTCACTTTGCGGCTACCAGAAGTCGACAGGCGATCTCGCCCCGGTTTGCTACAAGTAGGGCTTTGAGGTGTTTCATGCTGCAAGGATAAAAGAACGAGCCGGTGTAGGGATCGCTTGGGATAACCGAAACCACTTATCTGGGAAGTAGTGAGTACAGAAGTGGAATTCAAGCCCTTTTTCTGTGAACTGTCTTGATGGCCCCACGTTCCTTACGATAAGAGTCTCTACCTCGTTTTCTGATAACAGCTTCCCCTCTACTGCTAGAAGCGGGGTTCAGCTCGAAGGGAAGAGGGGCAATGCGGGCGCTGCACTGCATGCGACAATCATTTCCCAATGGGTCAACCCCTGTGAGTTGACGCAATATTGATTGGGCAGATTCTGCATGGACTTGCAACTCGCATCAGATTGACGTATCATCAGTTCAGAAGGGCAGAACTCGCTCCGAAAACCCTGACCCCGTCTTCCCCAAAAGACAGGATATTCCCGATTTGGCGCCCCGACAATTGCTTATCAATATCTATATCAATATATATATATCCTGTCTTATCTACAGTCCGCTGTCGTCGCATTGAAGCATGTAGTTCCAAGCTACAACCGTCGCACTACTTTTAAGGGGCATTCTCTTGGTGGTGCGATGGTTGTCCAGACAATAGAGAAAGTCTGTATTCACTATCATGCATGATTCCTGCATTGAATGAGTGCTTAAATAATTTGTTATTGTATCAATGGAGTAACACGATATATCATGCTGTTAGCCAGATTGACCTAAATGCACAAACCAAATAGAGGCGCCTAACAAGTGCGCCGGTGCCGGAATAAAAGTTTACATCTTCTCAGCCCCTCGGTTGATACGTTTGTTACAAGTATCTTAGACACCCTGCCTAGCACTCTGTATCGTAAGACAGGATACCTTGTACCATGACTTCTCAAGACTTCTCGTTGTCCATCAGCAAGATAGATTAGCCGCTGGGTACGAGCATGGTTATGAGGCGCCATCTTGGCGGCGGCGGCGGCGGCGGCTTTGACCTCTTCGTTCGCAACCTAGGCTACCTAGGCTGCGCATTCATCTTGCATCACGACACAATGGGCATGAATATATCAGTTTTGATAACCAGCCATTTGAGTGCCACGAACACAGTCTCCAACACATACCAGCATCAGTATCAAGACATAGAGCACCGCTCTTGGGTCGGCTCATAGGGCTGCGGAAATTCCCGCTGGCGCATAAGCAAGGACGGTTTCTCTCATCAGCTTATCAATTAGACTTCGACTGGTGGCCTGTCTTCTGCCGATGTCTCACTTGCATCTGACCAGATGACTTCTGCGACGGACAGAGATTGAATCAGGGCCGACATAAATATCCCTCCACGAGCGCCCCACGACTCTTTGCTTTTGGCCCTGCTCCATTCCTCACCGAAAGCATGGACAAATTGGAGATTGAAAGCCTGGCCGGCAAGGTCCAGCAAGCAGTTGCATCCTACGATCCCAGTGATTCCTCTAGCTGGATTCCGATTCAGGATGCCATCGAGGAATTGCGGCGGGCCACGGAACCCCCGCATGTGTTTCTCATGAAGCAGCGGTTTCACGTACGTGCGGCAGTTCCGAGTGTGCCTTCCACCATCGCTGATACTTCTGATAGACAGTGCAGAATATCTGTCTCGTCGCTGCGGTGGAGATGGGGCTATTTCACATTCTCTCCGCGGGGGCGGGTGAGAGCGTGACGGCATCCGACCTCGCGAAAGAGTCCGGTTACGATCAAACCCTAATCGGTACAGTGCATTGCCCCTCCCACCTTGGAGCACACCTCACATCTAACAACACCGAGCACGAACGTAGCCCGAATCATGCGCATGATGACTGCACTGGGGCTTGCCACCGAAGCCGGCTACCAGAGCTACCGCGCCAACGCGCGAACCATTTGTCAATCCGACCTGGGTTCTATAGGTGGCTTGGTGATTGCGTTGGCTCTTCTTTTACCTCCTCCCCTTCTCTTGTTTCAGAAACCACAAACTGACGCGACATCCTATGCCTTGAACCAGAAGCTCGATGTTGTACCCCCTCGCCAGCCATATCCACCAGTACCTCAACCAGCAGAAGCCCTGCGCCACCGACGAGTCCCCCGCTCCCTACACCTTCGCCATGCGAGAAACCCTCTGGGAGACCCTCTCCACAGACTTAGCCTGGAAACAAGCCTTTGATAATAACATGACCACTCGGAACAAGAGCTTCTCGGTGCCGTGGCACAGCAAGTATCCGGTGCGGGAGCGCCTCCCTCCCCCGTCTCCCATCAACCCGGAGCAACCCCTAAAGCCATTTACCATTGTCGACATTGGCGGCTCTCAGGGAGTGGATCTGCAGCGGTTCGCGACGGCATTTCCCGAGGTGCCCTGTGAGCTGATACTTCAGGATCTCCCAGAGACGGTGAACGGGATCCCTTCGGGGCTCGACTCGAGAATTCGACCGATGGTATATGATTTCTTTACGCCGCAGCCAGTCAAAGGTAAGAGTTGAATTTGCCCTGCTTCTGATCAGCCTCGAGTTTTGTTTCTGCTTCCCTGCTTTCTTCTTTTCTTCTGGAAATAACCATGAGAGAAATTCCAGGAGCGGACCTCTACTACCTCAAATCGATCCTGCACGATTGGAACGACGAAGCAGCCCAGAAGATCCTGTCGACCACGGCGCAGGTGATGGGTCCACACTCGCGGCTGTTGATCAATGAGATAGTTCTCGCAGAGACCGGGGAGACGCTGGCGCGGGCGGATATGGACATGTTGATGTGGTTGCTCTGTAACGGGATGGAGCGGACGAGGCGGCAGTGGGAGGAGTTACTGGGCCGGATCGAGCCGCCCTTGCGAATTGTGGCGGTGTGGCCCGGGGAAGGAGCCGATCCGCAATGCGTGATTGAGAGTTGTTTGGTGGGGTCTGAAGCATGAGTGAGGGGTCTGGCTGCAGGAAGTTTCATTTACGTCCTGACCTACTTAGTAAAATGAAGATGATAAAATTTGCTTAGCAAAAAACATACAACAGAAGGGATTCGCTGGTGGTCACCCACCCAACTACTAACCTCCCGGCGTGTGGCTTAAGTACGGCTGAGCGGACGGGAAGCCCTGTTTTCCACACCCTGTGGTCGTATGTACTGTGACTCAATAGGCATTGGATCATACCCATCCATTGTCAGCAAAATTTTAATATGAAATGAGAGCCAAGGCAGGTTTACCTAGGATAATACCCCAATGATTTTTTTTATTGATTTATTACTTTGTTCTTCGTGCGTTGTATCAGCGACCGGCAGGCAGGTAAAGAAGCAAACCGAGTCCACAGAACTACAACCTTCCAGAACACCCCCTCCAGGACTTCACCTCCAGGACTCATGCTGGCGTGCGTGATGCGCCGCGAACGCATCCCAAAATGCCGCAGTCACCCCGCATGGCCTGCCATCGGGCATACGGACAGTACACACATAGTCGTTCTCCGCGTTGCGCTGGTACTGGTACATGAACTGATAGTTCACTTTCTTTTTTCCGGGACTCGCAGACTTCCCGTGTTCCTCGGCAAGATGGTGCGGAGTCAACCACGGCGTGCCACAGCTCGGGCAGCCGTAGACCAGTCGGACATTCCGCTCCGACAGCTCGTAGATTCTCAGCTGCGCCACACAGTCCAGATGGAAGCAGCTGTAGCATTGCGAGCACTGGTGCAGCGCCCTCTCCGGATCCTCCTGGAGGCGGTGGCACAGCCCACACTTGAGATGCGTCATCCGCGGGCGCTGCACCGGTACCTGGAGGGGCCGGAGCTGCTCCGGCAGATAGTGCACGTAGTACGCGAGATTGAGGTGGTAAGGTGGCGGAGACATGTTGGTTGTAGGTCTGTCAGTTGAAGGGGTTGGCTGAGGGAGGGTTGCTGACGAAGTGTAGATGAAAGCATATCAGGGCTGATTATATACCTCACATCAAAACAAAGGGAACACTGATTGTAAGCAGGAGTATCTCAGTGTGGAACAGGTTCGCCTCTTTGAGGTATCGTGAGATGGCGGTATTCTTCGCGTTGGTCATTTGGTAGCGTTCTTTGTATGCAAGTACTTGGTCTGGGGCAAGCTTGCTTCGACTACTGCCATTGGGCTTGGCTCTGTCACCTGGTTAGGATCAATTGCATGGTCCAGATATTCTATCATTATTGTTCACTCAACCACCTGCTAATCCTATCCAACGGTCAATCAACATAGTCATCAAGAAAAAAAGCTTCATACACTTTGCCCGAAGTTCCTCTGAAGACTATGTCTTCTCCTTCGATCTTACGCCCGACTCATAGTCTCTCTCAGTGTTACCAGATCTATCCCCTCCACTCTATCGGAATGCTCCCATCGCGTCCGAAGATGCGGAACGGAGCGCTGGAATCCCAGCAACCTGCCTCCAGAAAATCTCCCGTGACGTTCCGCACGGCCGTCACGTTCCCAAACTCCAGAATCAACCCTCCAGATGGGGCACTGGCATTGAACGCCGGCCAGCCCACCGCCGCACTGACCGTCGCGGGATCCTTGAGAAAAGCCAGCAAATAATCCTGCATCGTCCGCGAGGTCGTGACCTCCAGCTCCGAGATCTCCCCGACATCCAGCATGTACGTACCAAAGATCATCAACAGATCGGACCAATGGAACGCGCCCAGCCAGGGAACGGGACTGATGTTGGTGAAATTGCCCGCCCACTCGTACCGGTACGTCTCGAGCCCCAGTGAGGCCCGCAAGAGCGCATCCTTGTACGACGCGCAGAGCCATTCTCCGGTTGTCTCCATGGTGGCGGTGTCATTACCGGGGGTGATGGGATCTTCGCGGGCGGCGTTGGAGCGGATCGCCGGCCCGGGGGCCACCCGACCCTGTCGGTAGCGCTCGGTTTCATCGGCAAAGATGTACTTCTCATCGGCTGTTAGAGTTATCCTCTTTCGTTAGCCATATCCTGACACACCAGACCAAGCAGAGGATGGGGATAGGGACAAAGGGAGAATTGGGAAGTGAGACAAACGGATATAGTTCGTGAACGCAATGGACGGGGTGCCATTATAGCGGTTGATATACTCCTCTATCTGAACCCAAGACACTTGGCGCATGCACTCCAGCTCCGCCTCGGCGTCGTCCCCGTAATTGCATCCCAGACCTTTGGCAACGATGTGGAAGTCCTCATAGACATCCTCCGTCTCCGTGAGGTTAATGGTCACCGACGGCGGCGCGGAGATCACGCCGAAGCGGGCCGCGAGAGGATCATCCGGGTAGGCGAGGGTGTAGAGGTGTGTCAATGCAGCACCCTGGGATTGGCCCCACAGCTGCCATGCGAAACAGATTGATCAGACTTGATCCTCAGACAGTTTTCAGGGGGCTTCGCATTGCAAACTTACCATGATGTTCTCTGGATCTCCCCCGAATGCCCGGATATTCTCCGACACCCACTCCACCGCCGCGCGCACATCCATTAGAGTCAAGGATGTCTCCTTCAAAGCTTTGGACTTGGGATCTAGAAGCGCGAAGCTCTGTCGTTAGAAATGTGCCGTCTGATGAGGGTTCGGGTTGAGTACTGACTGCCGAAAATATTCGCCCGATAGTTAATGGTCACCACAATATGTTCCTGGGAATTGGCAACCCAATTCGCAGGCAGCTGGGAGGGGATTGCGATGCCCCCAGTGGTCCCGCCTCCGCCCGTGACGAAGAGCGCGACGGGTAACTGGGAGGTCTCGTTGGCATAGGCCGGGGTCCAGATGGCCAGTGACAGGCAGTCTTCCGAAGATGACCACGCGACGGAGCCCTGGTTGTCGGATTCGCCGATACTCAGCAGGAGATTCGGTGGCTCATACTGAGCCCACATGGACTCGCCCGCAGCCACATACTGCGGACAGGCTAAAGAGGAAAGAGTCAGCTGTTGTTGTCAAGCAATAATCCCATCCTTGCCATGGCTGGTCAATGAGGCATTGACTTACCCGGGCCAAATCGAGTCGAGTCAATCCTTTTCGACGAGTGCGCCAGTTTTTGGGGTGGAAGCCAGCGGAGGTCGCCAACCGGAGGCTGCGCATAGGGTACCCGCAAGAACTGGCGCACATTGGGATAGGTATCATTGAACATGCCAATGAAGGTTCCGGTCCGGGTCTCAACGGTCAAATTCGACCAGTTGGACAAGGTCCGCGCAGGTTGCCAGCTCAGATCCGCATAATAAGGAGGGTTCAATTCTCCCAGAGTGAGGGAGGCAAGACAGAGCCACCCAAAGGTCGCCCACGGAGTCATGGCTCGCGAAAGTCTGTCCTTCTCCACTGAGTAGCTTTGATTCCCGATGCGAGGAGTACTTTCTCATCTCACATTGGTCTGGACGGGCTGGGTATGGGGCAACTTATAAACCCCAACTACATGCTGTGTCTGAAAGCTCCGAGTGCGGCGGATGACCGAGAACCCGAGAACGGAGACAGCCGTGAGCTTCCCTGACGGGACAAGGAGCGTGGGGAGTGTGGGGTAGTGAAGAAATAATAATCCGGGCAGCTGGAGTAAGCACCCCATTCGATATAGCCCGTACGTACGTATTTGAGCCGGTATCAGGCCATTTTTCCCGGCTTGACGGACTGTAGAGCAGGATTAGATTCCGTGCCAAGCCCAATAGCAACGTCCCGGCAAATTCATTATGCGGAAGAGAAAACCGACTGCTCCCGCCGAGATATCGTAAGAACCTTATATGGTCGCCTCATTTTCCCTGTCGTCTATACATGTAGGCATGGAGACTGCGCGTTGCACCGGGTACACTACCGGAGATGACGCTCTGAAGTCTCGCTTACGAGATTTATCGCCCTCCAGAATGGGGGATGTATTTTCCCAAGCAATTCGAACCGAAGTGTAGAACCTGTGGAATCAGCTGCGTCCCGGAATATGTGGCTCGGAGTAGTCGTCCTAAAGCAGTCAACACGGGCCGCCAATTTAATACCAAACAGGCAGTGTAAGGATCTGCTTCATCATTCAAACCTACTTCAGTTGTGTAATATACAAGAGGCTATATCAGAATTGGGTCCTTTTAGCAAAGATATCTACAAATAGCTAGCTTCCAAGTCGACCATATGACATCGGCCAGGGCAATGACAAGGTTAGGTATGGAAGGGATCCTGTTCTCCGAATCAGACAAAAAGTCGGGAATAAGTAATTTCAATCAAGTAGGTCAATACTGTACGTAGCTCTTGAACCATGGTATTTTATATCAAAAGAACCAAATATCGCCAACTAGGTTGTCAGGAAGCAAAGTTAGGCTCTACTAGCTTACAAGCCACCTTTTTTTATTAATGCTAAGGATGGGGTAGTTGGTGGGATATGATCGGATCTGGACCTGGTTATTTACTTATGATCTATTTTACTGGAACACAACAGTGTGAGTTCTGGCCACAGGTAAAAATTGCTTAAAACGGTGTCGACTGAAGCATGAGCTAATTTACAGGGCTAGTGGACAATTTGGGACTCGTGGTTTGTTAAGAGACGGGAGTGATCAAAAGTAAAAAAGAAATGCTGAGTGCATCATCCGTGAATCGAACACGGGCCTCATCGATGGCAACGATGAATTCTACCACTAGACCAATGATGCTTCTATGAAGGAATGCCTTTGGGTTTTGTTACATGGAGCAAATAAATCAGCAGAGAAATCTTAATCACAGTTTCCTATTACTCTGGTCCGCCCGCTACTCAATAGGCAGGGACCATGCATTTCTCATCTTATCTCTTCTATAGATGCGTCCACAACCAGACCCATACGATCATCTACTTGACCACCGCAGAGAGTTATGACTAGACAGAATATCACGGGAAGACAATTGGTCACTGGGGAAAGGCGATGTCCCAATTCAAAACATTCTTGATTGATCACACCCGACTCGGTACTGTACTTACACCGTTGACTATCTCTACCGCGAGGATACTCCCTCTCCTGCGGAGCGAATTACACAAGCCCCTTGCGAAAGGTGTTATCACACCATCTCTACCGCTTCTTACTAAACGGAGGAACTCTAGGGACGTGCCTCCCGAACCTCCCAAACCACCTCACCGCGCGATAGTATAGGTGGGCGCAGTTGACGCAGCTCCAGTGACTATTGATGCGATGCCACGGCGTCGTCACCCCGCGACACATGTCCACCAGATCCTGCTTGAAGCGCACATCGATCGCCTTCTTCGAGGATGCGTGGTCGAAGCGCCCCTGCTCCTTGTAATTCCGGTAACCGAAGTCGTGGCGCAGACAGCTGTCGTGGAAGTTAAAGCCCAGCGGGTGGTCCATCGAGGCCGAGCAGCCGTCGTCCGTCCAGTCGAGCCAGGGGGGTCGCCCCTGCGCGTCACGCTTGTAGGTCAGAAACTCTTGCAGCGTCGCGTCGAAGAGCAGGTAGTCCGTGCAGGTCTCTTTTTGCTGCTGCGTTGGGCGGGATACCCCGCAAGTAGCGGCTTTGGGAGCACGCTGTTAGCCCTGATCTCATCGATAGTTCCATTGTGCGTTGATGGTCAGACATACATCGCGCCGCTGGATTATGCTGTTTCCTGGGGGTCATGAGGTTAGTAGTTTGATGGTGAATTATTTTTCGCAGGTTCAAGTGGAGTTCTAGGATCCATGAGAATGTGTCTCTGGAGAATGGCTGTCTCGATATATATGGCGGTGGCTGGGAAGTTTGAATACGAGAGATATCTGTCCAGGCTCATCGGGATAAGACTCAAGATCGTAATTTGGGTTTGAGAGGCTTCAAGAGCTTATAGCATAAGGAGCCAGAATTATCTGCAAACAGGACATAGTACCATCCTTTTGTGTGGGGAAACAAAGAAGGATTGTCAGCTTGCTCGGATGCGCCCGTATTCGGGTGGGGATGCGGCATGCCTGGCTTCCACGGCACGCGGGTCGCATCCTGCACTACAAACGCAGTCAAATCTTGCTCAATCCACGGTTGAGTCGAAAATGATCCTTCCTGCTTTCTATGGGGTTCGACAGAGGCCCCCATTTCCGTCCTTGAATTACCAAGGAACAAGATTCAATTCTCAAAGCACCTGCAAACAAATACATTCAAGCATCATGCCGGCTCGACTGGGTAAACTCATGAATAGCTCATCAATAAAAGGAACCATACCCCGGTGTCTGGGGCAGAGTCTGCCTTGAAATCATACCCCGTGAGTACGGATTTTTCACAGCCAGACCCCATGTGCTACACTACGCAATATCCTTGCCATGATCGGTCCTCACCTCCGACACCCCCCGAATCTCCTCTCCGTCCGCCCCCGCGAACGCCGTATCGCCAAACAACTCTGCAATCTCCTCCAGCGTGCTGTTCGCCGTCTCCACGTAGTAGAAGTACACCAGCCCAGCTGAAAACAGACAGAACCCGGCGATCACCAGGTAGAAATACCCGTGGATCCCGGCGAAGGCATCCGGAGAGACCATGCCAATGATGAAGTTGAAGATCCAATTGCTCGTAGTGGCCAGCGCCATGCCCTTGCTGCGGCCGCGCAGGGGGAAGATCTCAGCGGGAAGAAGCCACGGCATCGGGCCCCAGGTAAAGCCGTACACGATGTTGTAGAGCATGACGAAGGCGTACTGTCCGTTCGCACGGGTGTGGATGTCCAGGTCCGCTTCCGTGAAGGCGCAGACGATGCTGAGCAGGATTGCCATCCCGATGCCTGGTTTAATGGAGTTGTCAGTTATCCGACTCTGATGGGATTCTCATTCATGGGAGAAACTCACCTCCGAGGATGAGCAACGGCTTCCGGCCCCACTTATCTGCCAACCACCATGTCACAACTGTGGCAGCAGTATACGGAAGTGCATTCGCTGCGGTGTAGAGCAAAGACTTTCGTTCATCGAAGCCCGCGGTGGCAAGGGTGCTGGGGAGGTAGAAGGAGATGATATTGATGCCGTTGAGCTGCGCGAACATCTGCACCGTGATCCCGACAATGGTCCGCTTGCGGTAGCGAGTGAACATCTCCTGTTGGCTGTCTGAGTATCGCTCTGAATGATAAAAGACATGTGGATCTTACCATCCAAGTGGACTTTCCGAGGTTACTTTCAAAGATGACAGCTTCTTCAATCTCGACGAATACCTTCTGCACATGCTCGGCTTCGGTATCGCCGTTCGCGTGCAGGTCGGCGACGGTCTGCAGACTCTCCTGCATGAATCCGTTCTTGGCCAGCCAACGCGGAGTCTCAGGGAGATAAAATGACATTGCTAGCAGGATAAACGAGAGGATGATCTGGATGATGAACGGCCCCTGCCAAGACATCTCCCCGGGCAAGAGAAAATTGAACCCGTAGTCCACCCAGCACGAAAGCATGTATCCGGCAATCAGGAAGGTATACTCAATCCCCACCATCATTCCACGCCGATGCGGGGCGGCGATCTCCGTCTGGATGATGGGCACAGTCATTGAGAGAAATCCGACACCCAAGCCCTGGATGGTGCGACCAGCAATGAAGGTGCCAAACCCAGGGGCGAACATCTGGATGAAAGCACTGAAGAAGTAGATGAACCCTCCAATCCGGACACACTTCTTGCGCCCGATTATATCGCCGAGTCGTCCTGCGATGAGAGCGCCCACCGCTGCGGAGGCCTGTAAGCATGCCACCGCTATGCCGGTAATCGACGGATCGACCCCGGATGTTGAACCGTCCGCACCGCCGTACTTTTTGAAGAACCGAGCAACAAACACGGGGTTCACGAGAAGACCCGACATGATACCTGGGTTGATCTTGCCATTAGCCGGTTTTCTCTTCTTTCTTTTCTTCTTTCCTTTCCTTTCATAGCTTGACAGTCGGGGTAGGACATACCGGAGTTGTATCCGAACAGGGCATCGCCCAAACTACCGAACGCACATGTCGCATAGAGCAGAGGAGCGCCCTTGAAGGGATATCGGGCGGTGATGGTCTTGGGCTTCAACCTTCTCTCCAGCCAGCCTTGTTGTTCATATTCGCGAGCAGCTACCGCCTGTGCGGTCCGGGTTAGGGCAGCCTTGTCGGTTGCTGCAGTGGCTTCTTTCACGGACATTGTGCCAAAGTGCCGCGGGTGAGCACTATCAATCCGATAAAAATGTGCTTTTGTTATGATAACGATAAAGCACGAGACATTCTGGGGCAGAGTGGCCGTGGGGCCCTATTTCTACCCCGGAGAGTCGTCCCATGGGGAAGCGAAGGGTTACTTCTCCAGGTTTAGAGAAGTGGAGCCTTTGAACGATGATTGAATCCGAAGTAACGTAGGCCAGGCCGACAGGCTTCAAGCCAAGCCGGTTGTAACATCTTCCAGGGTTGGCCTGTGTGCGTCAATAGCTTCCCTAGCACACTAATGGCTCTTGGTTTGCACCCAGCAGGCCCGATGGGAGGATGAGATTTTGTCTCGAGTCAGCGAGTAGATTCCATGGAGTTGTTGTGTGTGAGCCTGTGAGGTGATTTTGGGGGTTACCGGATGCCTGAGAGGGGAAATGTTTTCGGTTCCGACCGCAGTGGGTTCCGTTCCCACTTGGTCCCGAATCCCGAAAGCCCTCATCTTCCGCCGGAACCGAAGACATTCATTCACTGTCCGGAGGATTGAATCTCAACCGGGCCGGTAAAAGCCATTTAGGGTCACGTGATTTCAATTGTCCTACAACATACTATCTATACATTCGATGCTGCTTCACTAGGAGGCATACCCAGTAGGCGACAAATGCTGCTAAGATTCTTAGCTAAGCTCATGAGCATGTGGGATAGGGAACTGACTCCGGTTGACCTCCAGTATCTCCACCTTGGCAAGGCGACATTACCTATCATCTCCAGAATCGCTACAACGGCTTCAAACTGCTTCATAGCCCAATTACAAAATTTGATACCATGACGTGAATCCACGGGCTCGAAGTATAATGGATCGCCGGTGCCAACTATCCATTTTTGTGGGAACCACCTCCTGCGAATAATCAAGCCTATAAACACCCAGTCACGACTCTGACGTCCTTTGTTCCGGCGATTTTGATCTCGAGTTGCATGGTTAGTGGGAGAATTGAAAGTTAAGATGACTCGGGGAGAACTAATCTACCTCAAGTTGAAGGAAGCAGGCGGTGCTTTTTTCTCTCTTCCGATCAGAGCCTTGTCAGCATGGCGCTCTGCAACGCACCGTTAAACTCGATCCACTACTTTGGCTTGAGCCGGATTCTCCAGAATCTGGTCGAGATGACAGCCCTGCACTACCAAGGTCCAAAGCCAGATGTGAGTGGGCCACAAAGGGCCGATACTTTAGCACACCATCCAGACATCTCGTTCTGCCTACAAGCTCTCTCATTGCTCACAGATCCAAAACGAAGTGAGCCCGCTTGCAGATCGGACAAGACCTGATAGAGAGTCAAATCCGCCCCGGAGGAGGTTCCGGCGGGAAGATTGCCTTGTATAGTGGGCATGAGTACAGACCTATTTTGCCCGAGACGAAAGAGACTGCGGACGTCATTCCTAGATGACCCATCGCGTCGTAGTTCGGATTAAGCCGCCAACCATTTTTGTGATCACATAAGTGCCGCCGGGCTTTGACTAAGGCGGGCTTTGCCTCAGAGCCGAAGTGGCCAGATCAGATTGATAATGATTTTGCCACTCTCGCCAAGTAGATGGCCTAGTGGTCCGTGAACTGAATCCTAGTAAGATCTGTCGAATGCCATGCCAATTCCTTCCCATTCCAAGACCGCCAGAGTCCAGACTGAAAATGATAGGGAATGGTCGGTCAAAGTCGCGTACCTCGATGGACTTAGATCTCAGCAGATGTTTCAATCACGCGTGTATGTCGTGCAACGTCTTTCACTTCGTCACCTTTGGGCCCAATGACTGTCTTCAAGATCGAAATCAGTATCGGTACAGAACGCATAGAAGATGTCGCTCTAGAGATCCGCCTGACAGAGGTGGCTAAGGCTAGGTTACATGGTCATCACGAGGTCTTGTCATCATTCACGTCGGCATCCGCCAGCTCACAGTCCCGCCTGCCGTCCATTAGGAGGCTCGCCCAATATTCACAGCCACCTCAAGAGAATGAAGCTGCATCATCATATCACTTTCTGCAGGTCGCACACTGTCTCTCCGTCCACACTTACGAAATTTCATCTCTTCTAAATTGGAAGACGAGCGTTTCATACGCCAGATTCTTGAGCAAGACTCACTACTTAGGACTTTCATATTCAAGTCCAAGGCTAGGTCATTCCTCTCCGCGGGTTTGCAGAACATTGACCGCTGTTGGGTTGGCACAACTCGACTTTTCCCTGGCCCTTGTTCGTCTCAACCAGGATAGGCCCTCTTGATTTCTGGAACGATGGAGCTAGATATCTTGAGCTCTCACTGCTGCTGCTTTTCTCCGAAACCTCTCTCTCTAATCTCAGAATGATATACTATGATGACTCTCAACACCTCGACTGATTTTGACCCTCACAGTCAACTGGTGCGGCATATTGTTGATCACTTTGCCGCAACCAAGCCGGTAGCTGTGTATGCTGAATACCCACGCAACCTCACAAGCTATGAAGATGGGTACCAATCGGTCACATACAAAACTCTTGCCATTGCCATTAACGGCCTTACTCACTTGCCGGTGGGCCACTTGGGGCCAGGCAGGGGAGAGGTTCTCACCTACGTTGGCCCTAATGATTTGCGATACCCAGCTTTGATTCTTGAAGCTGTGAAAGCGGGATACTGCGTATGGTGACTCTGGTTACTATTTCCACATTACTGCTAGTCTAACTAATACAGAAGGCAAACTTTCTTGACTTCTCCCCGTAACAGCCCAGTGACCCATCAATCCTTGTTGCAAAAGCTGGGATGCACCACGCTGATCGCTCCTGTACCACGCCCTCCTGCTGCGGCAGCAATCCTAGAGGCCGTCTCGCTCCAGGTCCTCGGTATCCTCAGTATGGAGGAACTCGTAAGCACCGAGTATCCGCGCTTCGAATCTTTTGAAGACCTACCTGGAAGCGGCCCTCCAGCCACTGGTCATAATCCGTACCTCCTCAGGATCCACCGGAATCCCCCAGCCCATCAAATGGATCCACGAGACAACTGTCAAGCACATGCGAATGCAAACTGTGGACCCTCCCCGGGGCTTTGAGACACAAAAACAATTGGCTTTCGGCAAGAAAATGTAGATGATGCTGCACCCCTTTCACGCTGGTGGAGTGGGGCATCTATCGTTCGTCACTATGCCTGTAGAACTTGAGCTTGTGATGCCACTCTCTAGAAGCTTGCCTACCGCGGCCGGGATGGTTGCAGCACGCAAGCACACGCCCTTCAGCTTCACTTTCGTGACACTATCAATTGTCTCGAAGCTGGCGCAGACCCCCGAGCTACTGGACTTTGTCCACACCCACTTGGATTTCCTCGGCTACTGCGGCGGGGATCTACCCCAGACGATCGGTGACACTGTGGCTGAGCGGATCAAACTGGTGAACATCTACGGTGCCACGGATATGGGACTGATCTCCGCGATTCACTCGACGACCGACCGAGATCCGACCAGGGACTGGCGGTATACGCGTTTCCACCCGCAATTGGGGGTGCAGATGCGCCACGTCTTGGAGCATGAGCTGGTCATGGTGCGTACGCCTGAGTACGGACGCCACCAGTTCCCTTTCAGTATCGTCCCTGACCGTTAGGAGTACCACACCTCCGACCTCTTCATCCGTCATCCATATCCGGCCAAGGCCGATCTGTGGCGCACAACATCACGTCTGGACGATATGATTGTCTTTTTCAACGGCGAGAAGACAAACCCGATTTTGATGGAGCAGCATATCGTTGCTGCCAACCGGGAGGTAACCGGCTGCCTGGTCGCCGGTGCTCAACGCTTCCAAGCCGCGCTGAACGTGGAGCTCGGGAAAGCAGAACTAGCACTGAATGTCAGTGAGCGCGCGGCGATGATTGAGAAGCTCTGGCCAACATTCAGGAGGCCAACCGCGCCTGTCCGGCTCACGCACGCATTGCCAAGAGCCACATTCTGTTTACCACGCCAGAGAAACCCATGTTGCGGGCTGGCAAGGGCACTGTTCAACGTGCTGGCACGTTGATGCTCTATGCATCTGAGCTGGAGGCTCTACACCGACGCTGAGAGCTTGGCGCAGGCGACCGGGGGCATGGTGGCAGGGCCCGGCAGCGTGGATGATGCTAGCCAGGTCACCGCATACGTCCGTACCTCTATCCTGGCCATCACAGGCTGGAGTGCAGAGAAGCTTTCCGATGCGGAGAACTGGTTCATCTTGGCTTAGACTACCTGCAGACAATCACACTGACCCGAGAGCTCAATTTTGGTCTCAATCTGCCGGCTATCATGCCCAATCTGATTTACTTGCATCTTGCCGTGACGGCGCTCACCCAGGCGGTCCACAAGCTCGGCAGGGCAGCGAGTCAACGCAACTGCAGCAGGAGACTTTGCTTCGGGGACGCGACCAGCTGCTGCACAAGTTCCCTAGCCAGATCGGATTCCCGATGATTGCGCTTCGCGGTCTGCGACTAGACCGTCGACACAGACGGTAGTTCTTACCGGCTCTACGGGTCAACTGGGCTCATACATCCTTCATGCACTCCTTAGCAATCCCTCCGTGGCACATATCCATTGCCTCAACCGCAAAAAACGCGCTCGAGAGACCCAGCACGAGTGCATGGTGACGTATGGTCTAACGCCACTGGCTAACCATGAGTCTCGCGTGAGCTTTTGGATAGCGGACTTCAGCCGGGCGGATCTCGGATTGCAGCGCAGAGTCTTCAAGCAGCTACAGTAAACGACTACATTGATCATCCACAACGCCTGGACGGTGGACATCGACCACTCCCTTGTGTTCTTCGAGCCCCACCTCAGGGCGTGGTGACCTCATCAATTTCACAGCTCGCAGCCCGCTGTCTCCGCATCTGTTCTTTCTCTCCTCCATCAGCTCAATCATAGGCCATTACACCGACTCCAGCCTCACCTCGGAGACGATGATAGCTAGCACCCACTGTGTCCCCACCGGCTGCGCGAACAGCAAGTATATCGCCAAGCATCTGCTCGCCCGCGCTGCGTAACTGCAGCAGCAGCAGCAATCCCAGCACAATAACGAGCGAAGATCCTCTTTCGCATTCGCCCGCGTCGACCGGTGCAGTGCGCTCCCCGGGCCTCTGGAACCCAACAGAATGGTTCCCAGTCTTTTCCGGAGTTCGTGGCATCTCGAGACCCTTCCAGGTACATTGAGCTCCCCCTTGGATCGCATCGACTGGGTCTTAATCGATCTTTTGGCTGAAGTTATAGTGGATTTAGCACTTCTCGGTGGGGCAATGGATGGTTCTGCGCGGGGACAGTTGCAGGTTTACCATCCTATTAACCTTCACCCCAAGTCCTGGGATGAAGTCCTCCCTGTTGTCGCCAAAGAGCTTGCGGCGCGAAGCGGTGTCGATGAGCTTGACATAGTCCCACTGCGGGAGTGGGTGCAACGGGTGCGGTTGGACGTCGAGACCGCTGGGCGCGGGGAGGACCGCAAGAAGCTCAACGAGAAGGAGTTGCGACTGCTTCTGGCGTGGAAGCCGGCGGCCAAACTGCTGGAGTTCTTTGAGGGGCTGGTCGGACACACTGAGGCAGAGAATGCGCTGGAGACGGTGCGTACAGCTGAGATTAGTGGACGACTGCAGGAGGTGGAGGGGGTGCAGCCGGAAAGGATTCGGAAGTGGATTGGGGAGTGGTTGGATTAGTCTTTCTCCTGCCATTTGTGTTCGCTAGAATAGATCGATTCATTCACTTTGGTGTAATTGCTTCTCCTTCGCGACAAGACTAGATATATGAGGCGAAGCTGGCGCCTCCTTTCTGGAGGGTGAAGAGAACATGTCGCTAGAGCGGTAGACTCTCATTGCAACGTCCACACCTTGCGAGGGCTTGACTTCAGAGCCATTCTGCTTGGCCACATTATTTTATGTAGAAGTTTAGTGAGAGAGTAGACCGACACCAGGTCAGTATACGTAAAATGAGACATGTTTCCATATTTATCTGCTGGTTAAGAAATACACATTTAAGCCTCCTTGCCAATATTGTCCGTCTTTATGACAAGGGTTGTTGAGAGTACTACTACTCTTTACTTTCTCCAAGCTCTAAAGCATGCCTATCATACACTTCCTCCGAGCAAGTCGTAGAGTTGATCTGTCGAAATATGCCATTGGATTAATCTCTTATTCCCTTGGCGATTATTGTTATTTTCATTGAAAAATGTATATATCTTCAAGTAATGCAGCCGAGCCGGAGATTCAGCATGGCGCCGGGCTCGCCCATTTCCGCCGGGCGGCCAAGCGCAGGGATGGTATACTCAAAGAGACCAGAGCAACGCATATCTCCGCGATGGAGCAGAAGTAAATCGGCACGATGTCTCTCGTCGGATCGTTGCCCCTGTAGAGTTTGACGATGTAGGCTAGGCGAATCGTTGCCATCGAACACGTCCTGATTAGGTCCATCATCAGTCCCGTCCGGTCGGATCGATGATTGCATCGACGCCACTCACAACAAGCCCGTTGAGCATAGCAGCAGCAGAATACCGGTTCTCAAACGACCTTTCACATGAAGACCTAGAGCATGCTCAAACCACGGTTTCACAGTGAGATGTTCAACATTGAAGACTCACCCAAAATCGGCCGAACAGGCAATGCTGTAATCCAGATGTTACTGAGAAGGAAGACCACCGCCACATCGCACCAGAAGATGAGCTGGTATATGCATGCGCCTTGTGTGGCCTTGAGCTCAAACCAGAACCGCCCGATCGGATGGCACTGGAAGATGGCCACGAAGATGAAAACGACGGTGATCACTACGATCACCGCGATGGTGATGGTGATGATGGTTCGCATGTGTTGGAAGACCTGGCGGTACAGAAAAAGGATCGACAGTTTCACCAACGCAGCGGAGGTGATGTAGAGGACCTGCACGGCGAGTTGGATCTAGGGACGGTGGTGTCAGCTGTGCAAGATCTTCTCCGCGTGTGCTCGAACCTTTCCAAGGGCATCATAATCAATCCCCCCTTCCTCGCTTGTCCGGCCAATGCCTCGCAGAACCCCTACCCACTGATTAGTGGAGGTTGGGAGAACCTTTGTCATTGAGATAGTACAGTACCTAAGATAATAGTCGCAAGCATCCCCGCACAGGTTACTATGGCCCCGAGACCACACAGATCTTCGGCTATGCTCGACTTTGACAGCCCACAATGAATGGCGAGTTTGAGCGATGTCATGACCAGGGCGACATAGAATATACATGCTGAAAAGACTATGAGACTTAATCCGTAGCCAGATAGGCTTGAGTGCTGAGTGAAGTCAGTAGACCGAACGCTACTGCTTCAACAATAGCAGAGGTATTTACCTCGTCCATTGAAAAGATTATATTAAAAGGGGTCTAGCAATGACTGCGAGGCCTGTGGCTACTAAAGAATCAGCTAGGCGTGTTGAGATCCGGCACACAACGGCAGTGATAAACGATCCGAGCCGCAAATACTCTCGTGCGTCACCAGTGTACCAAGGGATCGAGATTAGTGTGATGATCTCAACCGAACCGTCGATCCAACCACCGAGTAAAGGCGGACCAGTCTTAATGCGAGTCTGGAACTGTTCACGTGCTGCAGGGCGAATAGGTACAGGAAGGCTATGCAGCACAGCACTGTGCTGTATTTCTATGCTTTCGCCTCTCGCCTCAATGAAAGCTGCCGCATACAGTAACTAGCCGGCAATTGGCTTATCGCGATCGATTGAATTTGGCGCCAGATAGGACTAACTAACGCTATGCTACTATTATGTGACTGTACTCCTTTCAAAATTAGTCATGTCTTCATAAACCGAGTTTGATCATGCATAATCAGCCGAGGAACAAAAAAAAAAAAAAAAAAAGGAAGCTTGGCCGAACGGTCTCCACCTTCACAACCCAATCAATCATATACGGCACAAGTTCCTCCCCTCAGTTCAGACATGTACTACATGTTTCAAAATAGTTGGTATGATGGATCAATTCACGTATTGCTGATAGCATTGATTTCCAGAGCAATTGAATTCCTCTGCATCAATTAGACAGATGTGGAAGCTTGGACTGGTCGGCGAGAGAGTCTTAGTACATATGGTGTCAATTACGAGACTTGATTCTTGAAGTTTAATATCCTTTCCAAATCAACATAGTATGAAGGAAAGGTACTCCGACGAAAGATTCCTTTGATGTCGCTACACACAACTCGCACTCAAGCATTGCGCCCCCATCAACATTCCACACCGCGCCTGTCACAAAACTGGGTATCCTATATGTTCTATGCGCCCGTGCTACATAGTATAGTACATACATTCCGTGATTACAAACGAACTCGACAAATTAACGGCTATGTTCCAACACTCCTATCCCCTTCTGCCGAACGAGGTCCAAAGCCGCCCGCAGCCATGCCTCCACCGCGGCATGCCTAGGCTGATATCGAAGACTGTCGATCACGATCCCCAGCGCTGGGGTGACCGACAGCGGTCCCGCGAGCAGAAAGTCATCCTGCATCAGGTACTCAACCGATTGACAGACATGATGGACCATAGAGATATACTCCCTCCGATGACCGAGGGCTCGAAGCGGCCCCACTGGCTCACCAGCTGGTAGCATGCAGCTGTTCGGAAACATGCCATTGTACAAGTTGCACAGACCCGACCACAGCAGGACCCGCACCGCCCACAGCAGGATGAGCGTCGCTGCAGTTTCCATGTCTGCAAAGTGGAAGACGAACGGGAAGAGGTTATCTGTATGCTCAGTTGTTGCCCAAGGGGGGCTTGTCGAGGGAATTAGCCAGTAGAGCGGGTCCGACCTGCCACCCTGCATCGCCGCGTAGATCGTGTCCAGCTTCTCGTCGATTTGCCAGCATTCCGCGATCAGCTGGAAACAGGCCTCTACTTGTTGCTCGGAGCTGAGACTGGGTAAGAGGAACACTCGCTGGAGAATCCCGGGCGCCTGCGCGAGACAATCGACCACCTGCGTGAAGGAGGTTTTCGGGATTTGGCTCCACGGCTGATTCATCCACGCGGCGTCGAATAGAAAACTCGAAGAGTGGTTTTCCAGGGTGTATATTATCTGTAGTCGAGGAGGTGAGTTTCACGGAAATTCCCGTATCGCTTGTCGGTTTGGGACCCAGCTAGCAAGGAACTCACCCCTGGAATTCGGACCCCAAGGAACAACTGGTGGCCCGGGCCGGAGCAGTGGGCTGCAATTCCACGCGCTTCCACCAAGGCAAGAAGGCCCTGGCAATGCCCGAAATACCCTTCCGACCCTGCGTTTGGGCATTCCATAGCCTCGTACAGACTTAGAGCCATGCAAGCAGCCAGCGTGGCATCATCCTGGGCACGCCTGCGATTCCACAGCGCACGCTGCAGTTGCTGAAGTCCGTCGGTGTAGAGGCTGTGGCTGTATTGGATCAATGCCGAATCGTTGAATTTGTGGCCGACTGCTGCGGCTGCGAGGGCGGCACTGCTTACTTCCAGGGCTTTAGTTTCTGCGGACAGGCCAGCCAGAAGTGGGATCCATGATCTGGTAGGGGATGCGGACCATTGCGCTGGGAGACAATTAGCGAGAAAAGACAACACCAGGTTATGGCTCTCGTTCTGCCTCTGGATCAGCGCGTAAGCTGGGGATCTCTCCGTGAATGAGTAGATTGGCTGACCGTCCCCAGGGGGCGGGAGTGTCGATAGCTCAACGGAGCACGGGAAACTCTCAGCCGGCGATCCTGACGGCGAGGGAGAAGACTTGAGATACACGTATTTCTTCTTCGCTCCTGGCTGCATCACGACAAAAACCCTGTCCCGCTCATACCCACCACACACTCGGTTAGATCGAGTGCATCGAGCACATGCCGGTCTTTGTTGGTCGCACTAACTCGAAGCATTCAGTGTCCGGACAAGCGATGGAGGAGGAAAAATAGGCATGTACCGCGATTTTCCGTGCTCGACAGGTATTGCAACCTTTGGACTTTCCGGCGACTCCAACCATGCTTTCTGAGTGGGGCCTGGATTGCCCCGTAAGGCTGCCGCTCTCTCAAGCCTCAATCGGGGTAGACAAGATAAAAGAACTTTAATCCGAAATAGCTGAGGTAACCCAAATAAGCGAGACGATCGAGGCTCACTTGTCAGATTGGGTTTACTCTTTAGAACGGCCGCATCGTGCGCGCCATGAGGTTTCTAGGATCGATGGCCAGGGGGGTGGATTTGGGGCTGAGTCAATGCCTGAGTGGGGAAGATGGGAGGGATGTGGATGACTAACATCGCCGCTAGTCCGAAAAGGGGGTTCATCTTGCGAGAGGCTGAGCTTGTCCTCAACGCCCTAGAAGCCCTACATCGAATATTCACGTCTTTGAGGAAATGTATAAAAAGGAGAGAAATGGTCCAGCAAGATGGGTAATCATAGAGCTACTCTTCAATTGACATTATCCCGGTCATTCTCTGACTCCTAAATTCACGGACTATTTTCATCTCCCGATCGCCTCTGATACTTGTCCCGATTGGATTCTTAATATAGATTCATCCAGCAGTCGACCGCGCCCGCTATGTTAAACGACCATTCCAAAGCCAGTATCGCACAGATCATCTTCTATATCCCTGTCATCTTCTTATCTGCATACCACGCGTACTATCGTCACAAGCGGCCGCGTATGTCATGGCTGATTATACTATTCTTCTCGCTCAGTAAGTCGACAAACACCGTCGGATTTCGGAGTATGCTAGAAGCGAGTGATGATACTGACAAACCTGACAGTCAGAGTCGCCGCCGGCATTCTGGTGATTTCGTTTGAGCACAAACGCCGCACGGGCATCATGGTCGCCTCAATCATCCTGCTCAATACGGGCGTGTTCCCCTTGATTGCCGCGACCTTAGGATTCATCCGCATAATCCTAGCCCACGAGAAGGAGGTAGTCAACCCCCGGGTCAACCGCTGTTTGATGTTCTCGCGCATGCTGTTCTTCGTGGGGTTAGGCCTGCAAATTGCCGGCGGATGCCTCGAAGGGAGCGACAGTGCCAGCGACGTTGCGACGGGGGTGAAACTCGTCAAGGCCGGATATAGTATTGTTGTGGTTTTTGCAGCGTGTCTACTCCTCGTGCAGGCGTATTTCTGGATGCATCTTCCTGACCTCTCGCACATGAGCTCGACTGTGAGTTACTGTCTTGGCGAGAAACGCCAGTTGCGACCACCGGCTGAACTGACCGCTCAACCACAGATTCTCAAAGCGATGGCTCTGGCACTACCCTTCCTTATTGTGCGCATTGCCTATCTGTTTCTCTCGGTTTTCCATGCGACTGATCTCCGATGGAACGACCTCGTTGGTCCGATCGCTCCGTTCGTTCTCATGGGCCTGTCGATGGAGTATGCCGTGGTTTGGATCTACCTTGGCACGGGGTTCCTGATTCCTAGCTGGCGAGAATTGAAGGGAGATCGGGTCGTTTCCATGACAAGATACCCTCTGGTGGAACAGGTCTGAGGTGAAGACTGCCTCTGGGGACGAGAGGCACCGTGGTGAGGATGGCCCAACCCTCATTTGGCGTAGATCTAGTGCCCCACTAGCGCTCTGACCAGGAGACAGCATGAGTGTCTATAGCCCTGAATAAACATATGGAATGGCATGACATGAGATCTTCGACAACATCTCGCAACTTGATGTGGTATTTCTTTCCTAGTACTATGTATTGAATGGTTCAAGGATTTCATTTATCCCTTGATGGTGATGTAAGATCCATAAATCGAATGAGGGGGAGCTGGTTGCCACTGTGGCGAGTGTTATTAGGGTCTAGAACACTGAAACGAGTAACTTACGAGATACAGATACCCATGACGGTTCAGGACGGAACAGTAACGAGCCTGGCTGCTGTGCAGCTGCACATCACTTAGTCAGCGGACTGACGTCGATGCATAGGAGAAGATTCGACCTAGAATTTCGAGTTTTGCATACTTTCATTCAGCTAAAAGCACAAGCGGTGCGAATAGAAACTGACTTTTTCAATCAATTCACTGCCTGATGATTGACCACAGGTGTATGTATACCGCGATTTTACGAAGCTGCGCTCACGCTATACGGGAAGGATCTGGGGTGTCGAACACTAGGCTTCAAGAGTCTGATGTGTCGGTCAACATCTGGCATGATTTGTGTGTTCTTATGCGAATGCGATCCAAGCCTTAATTTCGCCGCCGGCAACCGCAGAGAGAAAGAAGCTCCTGGGGCAAAAATAGCCGACGCCTCAAGCTAACTGGAGGACGCATCCACCACTTGTCGATCGATCGATTGCTGCCAAGCGGCCCAAGGGCTGCAAGGGTGAGGGTCAGTCGGCACACATTTCCACTCGCACTCACTCATAAGCAAATTTGCACAAACTCAACTGGACCACGGAGCTGATTTCCGGTAAAATAAAGATTACAGCAATTAGATACGATACTGACGGGGAAAGTCACGGTCGATCCCGGCGGGGCTCGGAATAAATATCCTGCCTCAAGCATGCAAAATGACTTGTTCTTCCCTCCTCCCAAATTCGCCCGTGCATCAGCCTGGGTAGCCCTGAGCTCAACTGCCTCTTTTGTTCCCGTGCTTGGCTTGGAGAAGGTTCCTGAAAAATGGGCTACCGCCCTCGTCTACTCATCCTCGACTTCCGGAATTTCCTCCCAGTCCACCTTTTCCCCTCTTCTTTCCTCCAATGCAGCCCCTTGCCCCCGCCCCGTCGGCGCGTGAGGGCGGGCGAGGGTATCTGACGCCACCCACCAACATGTCGCTGCCCCCACAGCGCAAAGCCTCGATGGCGTGTGGTGAGTGTAAGCGACTCAAATCCAAGGTAGTCACCACCTGTTCACCACCTTTCTGGCCAGCACGACTGAATCCCCGACACAGTGTCGCGTGCGCGACGGGGCCACCTCCTGCGACCGGTGTACCAAGCAGAAGCTGCAATGTATATTCGACCTCGATGACGATGGCCGCCGGCGATTGGCCCACAAGCGCAAGATCGAAAGACTCGAGGAGGAGCGCGATCTTCTGCTGCAGGTCGTCCACTCGCTGCGCGACAGTTCGGACGCCAAGGCCGCCCAGTTGTTGAATCTCGTGCGCAGCAAAGCCCCGCTGGGCGAGCTCAAGCTCTACATGGACCAGGATGTGACCGAGGAGGATCGATATGAACTCCTGTATGCGGCCAATAAGAAGGTCTCTCTCCACCGAGCCATGGACATCAACCGCTTGGTCGACATCCCCGTGTACCGGGTACCCGCCGCGCCCTGGACCTCCGTCACCACCTCCGACGATCTGGTATCGCATCTTGTCTCTCTCTGGTTCACCTGGAGTCACCCCTTTTACAACTGGGTGGATCGCGACCTGTTCCTTCGGGATGCCCGATCAGGCAAGCTCGACTCGCCATTTTGCTCCCCGTTCCTGTTCAACTGCATTCTCGCAGAAGCCTGTGTAAGATGACTGACTCCTCGGCTGATTGCGGACCAGCCACTAACCCCCATGCGATCACAGTTCCATTCCGAGTATCCGGAAGCTTACGCCGATCCTGATGATCCTAACTCGAAGGGGACGCATTTCTACGAGGAGGCCCGACGACACTATGAGAAGGTAGAAGGGCAGCTGGATGTGCCCACCCTCCAAGGGTCTGGGGTGATGTATGTGTGGTGAGTTCATTCACGATCCTTGCAACCGGGTTCCCCCTGCTGAAGAACCATCTCTAGTATGGCAGCCATGGGGAAGGACCGTGTGGGATGGTGGTATCTGAGCCAGATCAACGATATGGCCCAGGAGTACTCAAAAAGACACCGACCACCGTCGGTGGAGACCCGGGAGAGCCGCGCGGTGAACAATACTATATGGGGCCTCTATTGCCTCACAGCGTGCGTACTTGCGTGCTTTGCACCGCTATCTTCATCTTCTGCTCCTGTTGTAATTCCGGTTGTCGCGTCGCAACTTGGCTCACAGCTCCCAGGACTGCATCGATCGGATACATGAAATACTTGGCCATCGAGCAGCCAGAGAGGCCCCTTCTTTCATGCGATCACGCCGAGGATGATACCTGGTCACCCTACCCTCAGCCACAGGCTACCCCACTGCAGTCGCATATCCCGTGTGTCTTCAACAATTGGTGTGAGCTGAGCAAAATCAACATGGATATCAACAAATCGATATTTGGGACCGGGTCAGTACTGCCACGAGGCGACTTGCACCGGACTTTGCAAGAGGTGCAACCAAGGCTGGACGATTGGAGAGCGCAACTACCGGAATGCCTGACCCTCGAAAATAGTTCTGTCCCGCAGGCGTTTAGCTTGCAGTAAGTTTTGCGATTTAAGCTCCGTTTCCACTCTCTTCTCTCACTCTCGATACTGCATGCGGCCATGGAAAATGGACTGACGCAGCATTCAGCTTCTTCTACCACACCCTCATCATCATGCTCTGGGGCCTCCTGAAGGGGGAAGCCAACCCTGATGATGCCGACGAAGACGACGACGACGAGAGCGACCGCGCCGCCACCGCCGCGACCGCGCGGGGGCTCTGCGTGGACTCGGCGCTGGCCATCGTGCGCCTCCTGCGCATCCATCGCACGCGCTGGGGGATCGACTACATCCACCCGACCACCATCCACTGGGTGAGCATGGCGCTGTTCACGCTCCTCGAGGTGCTGGACCACCCGGTCCCGGAGTACAAGACCTCGTTCACCGAGCTCTGCGTCTGCGCCCGCGCCCTTTCCCGGAAATGGATCCTGATGAAGGGGATCCTGCGCATGATCCAGGTCTCGGCGCAGAAGAACAGCGTCGTGCTGCCGCCCGAGACCGACGCCCTCTTCACCGAGTTCGAGCAGGTGATGTGGGAGTCCAAGGACCGCGAGCGGTTCAAGAGTCTGTACCCGAACCCGAATTCCTTGTCTAAGACGGCTGGTGACCGGTCGCAGCTGGATGACGCCGAACTGGATAGTTTTTTAGAGAAGTGGGATACCCTCCACGTTGATGAGGATGGCGAGCGGGAGGAGTCGGCCGATAGTGAGCAGGTCTAGTGCGAGGGGGGAGGGGAGGGTATCCAGACGTTCTTACTGCCTCGAGTGATAGGTGAAACAGACCAGAAATCGAACAAAATGGCTACGGTGGCTCGTCTGTGTTGATACACGGGACACAGAAACACCCATTCTGCCAAGCTTTGGAAAGAGATTCATATGAATATCCATGTGGGGAGCTGATCCCATTTCTGTAGTGTCCTGGCATCTAGCCTCAATATCTTTCTATCGAAACGACTGATTGGATGCAGGGTCCATAAACTTGTACCATTATGAGATCATGTTCACATGCTCAGCAGATACAAGGTGTCCTTTACATCGCATCGCACCCATGGGACGCAATGCACGCATTCTGTCATTGCACATGCAGTGAGTGACATTCATGTGACGAAGAGGGTTGTGAACTCTTATATACAATGATGCTAGATAGCTCCTCATTTTGAATCCCCCACCATATTCGATTCCCTCGATAAATTGTACCAAATCTTCATCGAAACAACAACATCATCATGTCCTCTTACACCTGCACGGAAGACGGAAAAGAATGCGGGGACGCGGCAGACTTGATTGAGCATATCCACGACCGACATACGCAGTGCATTCGGCGGGCTTCTTCAGAGCTATCCTGGGATTATGGCTCCGATAGTCACGGTCATATCTGGTATTGTTTTGAATGCGATCGGGGGATCAAAGATCACCGCAGTTTCGACTCTGATTGGATCACTTGCGCGATCGACATGGAGACTTAATGGAATTGATCCGGGAGAACGGAATGTGTATGTGCTGTTGTATGTACAAGTCTGCCGAGCTTCGCAGCTGGGAACTGACATCATGCATCGTGTTCGATAGGGAACGTCTAAAATCGCTTATCACAGAAGAATGGCCTCGGGAAAATGGCAGGACTCGCCGGCCCTCAAAGATTCTCTAAATGTGCTGGGATTCTAGGCGATGTTAATTTTCCAAACAAGACAAACGGATATTATCTATCATATTGTACCCTTTCAATTGGTTCTGCTATGCCTGCAACCTGAAAATGTCAAGGCGACTCAAAGCGTCATATCTATACCCGCACGTGCGTATCAGGAAATTGCACTTGGACTGCTGTGGTAGCGCCTGACTACCATCTTTCAAGCCAAACATGAGCACAGTACACACATGGCCGACGGTAAATGTCGCTCCGCTTCATCCAGACACCTTTGTGTTCTTGAGCTATACAACCAAGAGAAGGCTTAGGCTGACTGCGGCGATGCCATGCAAGCCACAATATGAAGGGTTCGCTAACTGTCGGCCGCTGTCATTGTGGTTGAGCGGATGGAGATGGTGCATAACTAGTGCTGACCTCAACCAGAAAAATAGATGAACAATTTCCTATCCAAGATAGCTAGCAGCAAACGGTCATGAGAGCTAGTGAGCTGATTTGCGTGCGCGAATCCTGGTGAGGGGAATGGGCAGCGCACCCCTGCTAGCGTGCTTATGGTGTCAGCTATGCTGGCAGATAGCCTAATCTCGCCCTGCGGCACAGCGAGCTGCAGCAGACTAATTGCTGGGCTCAGCGAGGCTTAGCAATGCGACGAAGTCTTCGCTCAAGTTATTTATTCCGTCTGGTTCCCCAAAACTGGGGCGGGGGAGCGATAGTGTGGGACTGGAGCGTGAAATCATGATGTACTGGGGCGGATACGTTCTCGCCTGCCTGCAATTCTTTTGCATCGTTCATGCGGTTACTACAGGCTATTCATCTGTGAGACCCAATCATCATGGCCCCGACCAAGATACCGCAATTGCGGTGAAACAAGCCCTGCGCGCAGTGGGAGGCACGACCTACAAAACCAACGAGACAAACTTAACAAAGAGCTTGGTCGACGCCACTCTTTTCTCGATCGAAGCGAGGTACCGTATAGTTCGCCCCGTGTGGGAATGTCTCACACGCAAGCTGACGTGATTTTCAACTCCCAGTGACTCTACCATATCGAAGCAAGGATCCCTGGATGTCGAAGTAGGCCTCGCCGTCATCTGCAAGTCCTGCTATATCAACGGCTCGGTCAGCGGCTTCCTTACCGTAGAAGAAAGCTTGAACGTCACCAACCTCGTGGAAAGCATCGCAGACGAGCTCGCAAACGTGACAGATGCAGCAATCAACCAGCTAAAGACGTTTGCGCGCGACGCAGCGGAGGATTTTGTCGAAGGCGTGACTCACTTCGAACTGGTCGACATGCCCGCCTGGCCAACGCTGGATCTCGACTTCACTCTGAATACAACCCAGGACTTTCCTGGCGTTCATGCTGAGTTTGAATTCGACAATCTGGAGCTGTACCTGGAGCTGGATGTACAGTTGTCGGCCGGTGGAACGTACACTTTGAATCTGTTCACCTCGGAGACCATCGTCGGTTTCTCAATCCCGGGCCTCGACGCGGGCGCACTGTTCAAAGTCTCGCTGGTGTTGGTCGCCGAGGCGGAGGTCGACATTAGTAGTGGGATCCATATCAAATTGGATGATGGGCTGGTGCTTGCGCTTGATCTGTTCAACAAGGGGATGTCGGACATTACAGTGTAAGTCTACCCTCATTGTGGGAATCAACCTACGCTGCCAGGGGTGTGCCACTGACGTGAACAGTCCCGGAGGGAAAGTTGAATTCCTGCCGATCGCCATCCAGGGCTACGGAAGCCTCCAGGCCCTCTTACAGCTGGAGGCCAGCGTGGGATTTGACATCGCGCCCGCGGAGTCGCTCTCCGTGCTTGAAGCCGTCGATTTCAGTGCAGGGATTGGCGTAGAGGTCTTCGCTTACGTGGCCGACTTCCAGTTGGAGGTCAATGGCACGTCCAGCAAAGACGCCGACTGCGCGTTCCAAGCGGTGGCCGAGTATACCCTCGCGGTGGGTGCGGCGGCCGGCGCCACCGTCGCGGTGGATACGTATCAATGGGGGCCCTCGCCCAACACCACCGTGCCGGTCTTCTACACCACCCTCGCCAGTCTCTGCGCGGGCAGCAAGACCACGATTGCCTCATCGACGATCACTCCGTCGGCGACGCTCGCGCAGCGCGACGTGAGCCTCGAGACCACGACGCTTTCCACGGTGACACGGTACACTCTCGTGCAGTGCGCGTCCAGCGGTCTCGTCAACTGCCCCGTCGCGCTCCAGAACACCACGTCGATCGAGACCGAGCTGACCACGGTTCTGACCGTGGCGTCCGGGGCAGCAGCCACCTTCCCAGCGAACACGTTTGCCTCGTTGTCGAGTGCCAGCCCCTTTGGATCGGGGGCACGCACGCTGCTCGCGACCTCCGGAAGCCCGGTGTCTTATATCCCTCCACCGACTCAGACCACATCGGCCAGCAGTTCTGCGACTGGTAGCAATAGTACGGCCACCCACGAGCACCACGGCAATAACAACAAATTGATCATCGGCTTGAGTGTGGGACTGGGGGTGCCGGCAGTAGCGGCGTTGAGTGTTGCCCTATGGTATGTCCATTCCCTCGTCCCGTGCCCCTATGCACTTCGTGTGAAGTCCATACTAATGGATCCAGGTGGTTCCTGCGCAATCGCGTGCGATACGCGATCGTGCCGCAACCTGAGATGACGCGAGATTCCCCGGGGTTAAACAAGGGACCAAGCGAGCCGGAGACTACGGAGGTTGTTGAATGATGGGTGCATCCTCAGGATCTGAATGTCGCTGCATGCCTAACGAAGAATTATGACCACGAAGTAGGAACTATCATGCCAAAGACCATTTTGGTCAGCCTTCCTCTGTAGCTGCGGCAACATCAGCGGAGCGCCCCACTCTAGTAAAATAATGCGCCGTTGTATGTACCAATGCGGATTGAAGCCCATATAAAGCCCACATCGGTGCACTTTCCGAGTCGCGTCAGAACTGCGCTTCGTTTCTATTCAGGAGCGGTGTGCCATGAAATCGGGAGCCAAAAATGATAAGAAGAAAAAAACTTTTTTTTTAAACAAAAACACCAGAAGAGATCAAGCTGATCAACTCCAAGAACGAAAAAGTCCCATGATTCCGCCCCGCCCGAAGCAGAGTGGGGCAGGCAGTTTTCCTGCACCGTGGTCTGCATTGGAGGGATACCTCCTATGATATTATCAGGTATACCTGAACAAGCTCGATGGCATGTTCAAAGATAACAGTTCACCACTAAAATGATTGGGGACAGAAAGTACCTTACTTGCTATGCCACACAATTCACATGTCGAGATTGACAGGCGATGAGCCGATTTTGCCCGATAGCGGAAATTGCGGGCTAGTCCGCCGCCGATAAACCCGCTAGCCCTTGTTTGGACGTTGGTTAGACGGCAGCTGGGCATGAAACCTGAGGCAGCAATGGCGGAATCCTTGTCCGCTGCCAACTCACTCTTTCCGATGTCTTGGTTGATCTACAGGCATTTTATATCTTGATATTTCTAGACCACAGGCAATCCCTCCGAGACCTTGCCTCGACCCTGTGACCCCAAGGTCGTGCTGCCGCCAATTCCAAATAATGTATTGCCACCCCCCCCCCGGTCCTCTTGCTTCGGAGGCAAGCCCAACTCGTAAAACGAGAACAACTCCCATCTTGCTCCATTTGTCAGACTGACAAAGAAGAGAGCAAATCCATGACTAACGTTGTCCCATGGAGTTGGGTCGCCAGGCTCGTATAGCTTGTCAGCTTACGGCCGGGGCTGAAGATAAGTGGACTAGCCTGGTTGGGCTCCGCTAGCCTCGTGCATCAACCCTTATAAGCCGCCGTGACATCCTGCCAGCGGCCCAGCATCCTGCCAGCACCCCCGGCAACTTCGAAGCTTGTGCTCCATCTCGGTGTAATCACTCGGTGAAAATGCCAATCCTACGTCCTACAGGCGATGAACCCCGGCTTCCTGCCCCTCTTGGGGGCCCGCACAAGATGTTCCACGGCTCCTTTGTCATCGAGTTCCTGCAGGTACCCGCCGACTTGGATGCCACCGTCTTGATGCGGGCGACCTATTTTGGCGGACATGCTTTGACGAAGCTGGGGAAACAGCATCCTCAGGTAGATTTTCTGTCTTTGCATTCATCCCTGCAAGTAGACACTAATTCCCACTTAGGCACCTCCACTCCACATCCACTTCTACCAAGCCGAGTCATTCATCGTGGAATCCGGCGCGGCAGGCACTACGACCACATACGGTGTGATCGACACCATCCACACGACCGAGGGAGCATACCCTCAGAATGCATCTCGCGGTGGCCATGCATCCCAGCTACCTACGCGATCGGCAGACGGTGTGACGCTCATCCCTCCATACCTGCCGCATAACTTCTGGCCGTGAGCTGTCTCCCCCAGACTCGTTTCACAAGCATACTCATGTACATGTTAGAGTATCACCCGACGACCCCTTCTGGTCCACCACCGAAGGCGAGGCATACGCGAGCACCCTCCCTGCAGGCCGACACACCGACACCACCCTCCTGATCTGGGGCCATCCGAAGACGCACACCGGCCCGCCCACGGGCACCCTCGCCAGCGACTTCCCCCCGGACATGGACGCCGCGTTCTTCCTGGGGATGCTGTCCCTCGTCGACGCGGTGCACGGACAGCGGCTCGCGATGAGCCCCGGGCTGGGGGCCACCCTCATGGCGACGCAGACCGCCAGTGGGGCCGCCATGATCGTCGCGCCCAAGGCATGGTGGCTGGGGCCGCTGCGCTGGGCGATTCCCTGGTACATGCAGGTGCTGATGGAGTGGACGCGGAAGGTGTTTGACCGGAGGAGTGTGGTGCAGCTGGTGGAGGATGCCATCGCGAGGGAAGTGGTGAAGAAGCAGTAACTTGAACAATCTGCATATTTATAGTAGTCAATAATTTCTGAGCATGGTTTGAAGGCATGCATGCAACTCGACGCAGTAGACCTAAGACTTCTAGCGGCGAGGGACTAGCTGTCATCACTTTTTACCCAACGGGACTCTCTATATTATTTTCTTGGCGCAAGAGACATATTAAGTGGCCTGCCGAGGCAGAAGTTATCAATCAGGCGCACTAGTGTCTTGGTAGGCAGTCCAAGCATCTGCATCCACGTTGGCCACGAGCGTGCAGATACGAGATAACGGTTTTGTGCCGTGCTTGCATAGGGCCCCACCGGATGAGGTAGTGTTTTGAAGACAGGGTTGAGAAGATGATAGTGAAGATCAGAAAGACTAGTATCGGCTTATCTTATTCATCTTAAAGCCCTATTAGAGATACTAGGAGCGAGATAGGTACCGACCAGGATGTACTGTATGTCTCCGTGAAACAATGCCTGAGGCATCAATGACCACCGGCCGTTAAGTTGGTGATGCATAAGCCCAACCAGCAGATTGATAAGCCTGCGAACTGCTCACTTGTAACTTGATCCGGGGTTCATGATTGGGGCCGCATCGAACCCAATGCATACTAATGAGGCTTTTCTGATAGGCCTTGTGCTCCCTGTTCGACACGTCCTCGCCAGCAACCAGAACCGGGAAGGATGGTGAAACTCGCCTCCCCACTCCGAGCCTCAGTGGAGTCTCCACTCTCTCGTATCGGCAATTTAGTGCCACTTCTTTTGGGGACGGCTCAGGCCCGGCCTATCAAGTGGACCCAGTAGGGTGTTACCGCGGCATTTGCCCGATGAGCCAGTGACCCAGTGACCCAACTATAAGGGTCATACCTATACTACCCAGAGCGGTATCGTGATTCGCAAGAGGTCGAGGAATATTCTCATCCCCACACGCGGTGCTAGTCAATGCAACACGTCTTGGCAACATCTCGACCTCTTCGTTTTTTCATGACCCGCGGTCAGAGTCCAGACGGCCCGTAGCGTAGTTCGCTAGGTGAAAGATCGCCATCGCGGAGGCAAAAATGGATATATTAACTCTCTCCCCGCGTGTCGCCTCCACCGACCCTCACGCACTTCCTCCCGTGCATTGCAGCCCTAATCGCGCTGCGTCTATCATGTCCTGCACCTGAGGACCCTACCAAGCCCACCGCAATGTACCTGTTACCGCTCGTCGTCGGCCTTGTCGGCCTCTACCTTTTGCTCAAGTTCTTCTCGTCAACGCGCCGCGCCTCTGCACCCTTGCCTCCAGGCCCCTCGCCTCTGCCACTGGTGGGCAATATTCGCGACCTCCCTTCTCCAGATAGTCCGGACTGGCTGCATTGGCTGAAACATAAGGATGTCTACGGTCGGTAGAAACCCTAACAAGTCATCAGTGGCATACTCACAACAAACCCAGGACCCATCAGCACCGTCTCCGTTCTCGGACAGAGACTCATCATCCTCAACGATGCCAACCTAGCGATTGATCTCCTGGAAAAGCGATCCGCCATCCACTCAGATCGGCCCAAGATGCCATTTGCCGAACTGTGAGTCCACCACCACTGTCCCCTATAGCCATGCTCCTTAGGCTAACGAGAATAGCGCCGGCTGGGGCGACGGGCTGGTCATCCTTCCCTACTCGAGCCGCTTCAAGGCGTACCGCAAGAGCCTGCACCGCGAGATCGGGTCCAAGGCGAGCGTGGCGCGGTTCAACGCGTTGCAGGAGGTGGAAGTGCGGCGGTTTTTGTTGCGCTTAATCAACCAGCCCGAGGATTTGGTGGGACACATTCGCAAGTACGTACCTGCCTTCTCTGGTCGAAATTCCAGGAAATGCTGACTGACTGTCCAGACTGGCGGGCGCCGTAATCCTCAAGATCGCCTACGGATACTCCATCGACCCGCACAAACGTGACCCGCTGGTGGATCTAGCCGACGAAGCCGTCGAGCAGTTCTCGCTGGCCGTACGCCCGGGAACGTGGATGGTGGATGTTCTGCCGTTCCGTACGTCGTCCCTTCCCCTTTCCTTGTAGCTGTTCCATCCATCTGACCCAGGTGAAAGTCCGCCATATCCCCGCGTGGTTCCCCGGCGCCGGATTCCAGCGCACGGCACAGTCCTTCCGCAAACAAAGCCAAGCCGTGGCCGACATCCCGTTCGCCTTCGTGCAGCAGCAGATGGCGCAGCCGGGCTACGAGCCCTCCTACGCGTCCAACCTGCTCGAGGGGAAGGTGCTGACCCCGGGCACGGAGGAGGAGACGGTCATCAAGTGGTCGTCCGCCACGCTTTATGCCGCTGGCGCTGATACGGTACCTCCCCTTCCTTTTCTGACTATCGGGTAGATATACTAAAGCCAACGGGAACAGACCGTCTCGACCACAACAACCTTCTTCCTGGCCATGGCCCTCTACCCGGACGTCCAGCGCAAAGCGCAAGAAGAAATCGACCGCGTGATCGGACCCGGCCGACTGCCCACGGACGCAGACCGACCGAATCTGCCCTACGTCGATGCACTGGTCAAAGAAGCGCTGCGCTGGCACCCCGTCGGCCCGATGGGGATCCCGCACCGCTCCATGGAGGACGATATCTGCGGCGGGTACCTCATCCCCAAGGGCTCTATCATTCTCCCGAATATCTGGTCAGCCTACCCTTTCAGTTAACCCCGCAAACAAACCTCAATACTGCCCCACCCATCTAGCCAGACCTAACTGTAGCGCTACAGGGCCTTCTGCCACGACCCCACCGCCTACATAGACCCGATGACCTTCGACCCCGCCCGCTTCCTGGGCGCCCACCCCGAGCGCGATCCGCATTACCTGGCCTTCGGGTTTGGACGGCGTGTCTGCCCCGGACGCACGCTGGCGGACTCGAACATCTTCCTGACGGTGGCGCAGACGCTGGCGTCATGTTGGGTTGGGAAGGCGCTGACCGAAAATGGGGAGGCGGTCGAGGTGCGCCCGGAGTTCTTGCCGGGGACGATTAGCCATCCTGCCCCGTTTGAGGTCCGGGTTGCGCCCCGGAGCAAGGAGTATGAGCGCTTGATTCGGGATGTCGAGAGGGAGTTTCCGTGGGAGGTGGAGCATTCGGAGAGGTTGAGGAGGGAGTTTCTTGCGTGAGTTGGGAGGGATTAGTGGTAGGTTGGTGGGGGTTACTATCAATCGGTGGTGAGAGGGATACGTGCCTCATTCTTCAAGTAATGGGCTGCGTTCGAACAAAGTGAAATATAATTTCAGAATGGTAAATGGTGCACTAAGAGTAAGGAGACCAATCTCAATACACTTGATATTAACATTAATCCCCGATGGATGACAAGGTACGTAGTAGAGCGGGAGCTGGCGGGGGTGAAAATATGCTTCGAGTGCTGAGAAACAACTCCATCTAATTCAGTAGCTTATGTTATCCCAGTAACTAATCTTTCGGGGGTTCGACACGGAAAAGAGACACTGGGCTCAAGATTAATGGTGGAGTTCAATTTACTTTTCGCTAGAAAACTTGTTGTCCATGTTTGGTTGACCTCCTCGAGGGAAAAGCACAAACATCACAAGAGTCCTAAATTGTGTTGCATTTGCAAAAGGCAAGAGATTTCCGGTAAGAAAGCGCAAGAGAATCAAAAGACAAAAGAAGAGATGAGCCATTGCCCTGCGAGCTGCATCCTGTCAGCGGGATTGCAGACAGTCTGAGAGGCAAGTAGCCTTCCTCCTCTCACTGAGCCAAATGCTTCTTTCGTTCTTCGAGCGGTGGGATGGCCGCAAAGATGGCCGCATAGGAATACTGCGTCCCGACTCCGGCCTCGTTACCATACGTGATATGACTAAATGCCATCTCCGCATGCTTGGGTCGATTCAGCCAGGTGATACCTGGGAGGTAGAGAAAAGGCCACGCAGCCATTGTGGTCTATGGAACGTTTGACGCCTCAGTCAGCAATCGACTCCCTCAAGCCCCCCTCTTTCTTTCACTCGCGGGTGGGAGATCCAAACTCACATTTTCCATGGACGAATGCTCGCCATAATCGGTAGTGCCGTACGGCCACAGGCGTGGCGCGACGAGCGTCCCGCGTTTCCTGTAGAAGTAACCGTCGGACCAATCCACCACTCCTTCTGCTTCTTTCGCTTCTGCTTCATCTTCGTCCGTTCCATCTGCGACGGTTTCCGCATCTTTGCCCTTTCTGCGTCTCTCGCTATTAATAGAGTGCATGATCTGAGCCCCGCTCCGCACCGCCGGAACCCGCCGGATGAGGAGAAGTAGCTTCCAGCGACGGTCCAGATCATATTTTCGGCCATACTCGGCGCCCAGGAACTCGTCCGTCTGAATCTTAGGCAGCTCGCCGCCTTCTTTGAGGTAGGTCTCTAGGCCCTGATACATTCTGGCGTTGCAATACGCTTCTTCCCAGTCATCCCAGACTGCACGGTCGTCGTCGCCGAGCACCGGCAGCACACTGACCTCGGCTCCCAAGCTCTTCAGCACCGAGTAGACCACGAGATCGGCGCCCTTGAGCGCCCGGGGCAGGCGCACGTGTGCGTCGTTGGAGGTGTGCGCGTACGCGTGGGAGCAGAACACCCCGAGGACGCCGCCTAGGATTTCTTCTGTGAGCACGAGCTCTGGGATATTTGTGTCAAATGTGATGTGATTGGGCACGTACCTTGCTCCATGAAACGGGGGTTAGAGAAGATCTCGTGCACCGCGTTATACAACGGGAACGATTGAGGCTGAAGGACCAAGCTGGATGCGTCAATCTTTGCCGTGGGGGCCTGGGTGATGTACAGATTGTACGTCAGCGTCAATCTATGGCCCTCGGTAATGGTCTCGATCTCGTGCTCGCAATCGCTGTAGAACGCGGCCCACTGAATGGCGGATTGGCTGGCCTCGCTCCAGTCGAAGGCACTCTGCTGGCCCCCGTGTCGCACCGTCAGTCGACCCCCCGAGAACTGCGAGGGCAAGCAAACTACCAAGGAGCCGATCTGACTCCCGGAGCGGGGGGTGTCCACATGTGTGGCAAAATGGCCCGATGGGCCGGAGTACACCTATTATCATTTTTCGCGTCAGTGATCTCTGCGTACACGCCTGGCTATCGAGACAGAAGGCATCGAGGGAACACACATTCAACTTGTAAAGTTCGGCGTGCAGCTTTCTGTAATGCCGAGCAGATCTGCTCATCACCTTTTTAGAGCCACCCTCCTCACAGCCAAGATCCTTCTCGCTGATTCCAGGGAGCAGCACATTTTCGACCATCTGCAGGATCCCGAAGTCTGCCGGATGGAAGCTGGACGCAAAGTTGGCCGGGTCAATCTTCCCCGCCAACCGATAGCTGGGATCCAGGATCTCCTCGCCGTTGCGGCCAAAACTGGCGGGCTGGCAGGCTGCCACCAGATCATCCAAGGCGGCCGCGCTGGATTGCGGGACCAGTTCGTCTAGTGGTAGAACCAGCTTTCGCGCGGTGGAGTCACTGCGAGCGGTCGACCAGTACACCTGCACAGGACTGGTCGTCGTCGTTGTCGCCGCCTTGTCACCCGACCCGGCCTGGTCACGGTCCACGACAGGAATACTCCCACCGCAGGCGAACAGGGCCGAAGAATTTTCGTCCTCGATGGCGATGCGGAGTCGCGTGCAGGCTTCAGTGAAGTATCGGCGTCCCGTAGTGGCCTCCTCTTCTGCCGTGGTGGGAGGTGCATGATCATCCTGCGACTCGGGCTGAGTCCCAGGAAGCCGGACCTCGTGCGACCGAAGCAAGCCATCCAAGAGAGCCTTAATATGATGATCGAGCGCAGGGGGTGATCTGGCATAACGCAATCGATGATTCCGCTCCAGTCGTTCCAGGATGTCGGGATGATCCGCCAAGATGTCCATGTCCTCTGTGAATTCATCTGGCATGAGACGAGCGAGGTGATGCTTCAGCTCACTTCTGAGCTCTTCCACCTGCTGGGCTGTCTCTGGGGCGAGCGAGGTCACGTCCGGCCAACCCTTGATCCAGTCTGCTGTCTTCTCTATCTTCGCGGATCGCCGCAGTGCCCTGATCTTCTCGCTGAACCACCCGACGCAGGCGTCTATCTTGCAATCCTACTCATGCGCTTGTCAGTTATGTGGATGAGTCTCGGGTGGGGCCGGGGGGGGGGAAGAGAGAATTCCCATACACGGATCACCGCTGCAGAGACATCAGCTTCGAGATCGGCAAGGGTGCGCTTGGGTTTGAGAGGGTCGTCATCGTCTGGGATTGGCTCCCACTTGGGATTAGAACCCTCGTCCATGTGAAGGGCAGACAGCGAAAATATGTGGTTGGAATGGAATACCTGCTCTAGGGAACGTGAGATGAAATGTGAGTGCGAGTTTGAAAAAGATTCCTGTCGGAAAGCAGAATTTGAATGGAATTTATGGCCGGTGGTGTTGTGTTAAGCAGACTGGGGTGAATTGGAAGTGAAAGCTTCTCTTGTCTCTATCAGAATGCAAGGCGGGTCACCTGACTGCTGGTGCCTGGCGCTGCCTAGATTCCCCCTGCAGTGTAACATACCCATTATCGCATAGCTGCGACTTGTTGCGTGATGACCTGTCGCTCGTTTCCCTTTCAGTTGTTTTACATCTACCTTGATTGTTTTAATGATGGATCAGATGTTTAGCATTCTTTTCTGCAGACATTGATCCCTGTTGAACGCTGCTTATACGTCAAAGAGAAACGCCTCCCCTCACAAAGCCCTCCACCAACGCAAGGATCAAGCATTCAAAGCGAAGTAGGCAGTAGGCAGCTGTTGCAACGGCCACTGCCTCAGAAATCCCTCCCAATCAACCGGCTTGACATCGGGGTACTTGGCATTATCCGTCTCAGGTCCAACAAAGGTCTGTCCATTCACCCAGTAGTAGTAGAAGAAGCTAAATCACGCAGATCACAATTAGTGCCACCGTCTCCAAGGGAAGAGGTTTGAACCAAGAGGTGGTAAAGGGACATACAGCGACATGTAGCTGTAAATGTCAGCAGGATTCTCCGCCCGCTTCTGGTGCATGGTCTTGTACAACTCGTCCAGGGAGCCCAGTCTTTCAAGGTTGGCCTTGACGCCGTAGACCCTTTCATAGGATCGCGCAATTTCACGGATGGTGGCGCGACCACCGAGGACTAAATTTTGGATCCGTTAGCACCACGTATCCTCGGTTCATCTCAAACAACAAGCAAAACATACAGCGAACAACGCCCGTGGCCTCTGCATCTCGGATCACCTCGACAGTAAACTCCGCCGCGTTGTCGTAAGTCGTCCCCTCCATGTACTCGTCGCCCTCACCCCAGTAGCGGAACGTATGGGTCTGGGGGTCGAGGATGTTGAAGAAGGGGCTGAGCACCGGCTCGATGAACCCGCCGATCAGGATGTGCACCCCCTTGACCTTCTGCTTCGTGTCCAGGTAGGCTTTGACGTGGATCATCGGGTCCTTGGGGAAGAGCTCGCCCAGCTTGAGCTTGGTGTAATCCAGAGCCCAGTCACTGGCGACGTAGCGAGGCACCCCGACCTCCTCGCACGCATCGATCAGAGCCTTCTGGCCTTCCACCATGAGCCTGTCGTCGCCCAGGTAGCAGCACACGATCACGTCGCAGCCCTCGGCAAAAGATCGAATCGCCTCTTTGTCAAAGGCATCCCCTTTAAGAAGGGTGACCTTTTCGGATGAGGATATGGACGCGGGGACCTTGCTGGGGTCACGGCAATAGCCGCGGATAGTGATGTCGGAGTGCTGCAGCAGGTGGCTGACCACCCGACGAGCGAACTTTCCGGTGATACCGGCAACACCAACAGTTATGGCCATTTTGAAGTTGAGGGACGGGTTTAAAGATGTTGAGTAGTAGATAGAAGATGGTTTTCATCTTAAGTTGAGAAACAGTCTGCCCTCTTATAAGCTTGACAACCATGGCGTTTACTAATTCTCGGGTTGAGTCTGAACCCCGAGGTCAAGCTTGGCGGGCGGGTTCCATCCACATTTGTCATTCCTTGACTCAGTCACTACTCGGGAGATGATGAATTATCCCTCGTTATTCATCAGAGCAGTGATCCTGTGAGCCAATCCATGGCAGACGTAGAGCCACCGAAAAATTCACCCAGACTTTGCGCAACGTCGTCCAGGGCGGATTCCGGCGACGGGGTCAGGCCCATACCGTTTGTGCTGAGGCCCGTATCCTGTTCATCCGACGCCCCTGAACTTGGTATCCACTGGCCAATTTTCGCTCGGAGCGGGTTGCTTTCAGCATTGATGGGGAGATACCTCGTGGACTGGCGTGTTTTCTTCCTCCGCAGATGGGCCGCACGCTCCATCAACCGCGATAATGGTTTCTGCAGCATATCATTCGTCTCGACGTCGTCGTGCTGCCACTGATCGTAAATCTGGGTGACAGCTTCCCAGGCATGATCCGTGTCGGGCGAGATGGGACGGTTGCACAGCTCGGAAAGAAGGTATGCCACGACGTGTCGGTGCTTGTAGCTTTTGCTGAGCCACGCCCACTGCGAGATGCGCACGTCCCGGTGGAGCAGGTTGGCGAATTTGACCGTCTCGACCGCCATGCGGAAGATTTCATCGTTGGTGGCGGTGGGCTCTGCGGGTGCAGCAGTGAGGCGCGTCACCAGCCATGCTTTCGACAGCGTCAGCCGGGCGATGACCGCCGTGATCCACTGGATCGGGCTGTCCAGGTCCAGTCGCTGTAGATACTTGGTCTCCAGATAGGCCTCTAAGTCGTGCAATCTAGTTTTTCTCTGCTCCGAGGACATCGCACCGACCCTCTCGTCGAAAGACTTGCTGGGCCAGTAGAGGTAGGTCATCATTTCGCAGTGCACAATGCAGAGCGTGATATCACTGAAGCCCAAGCTTGGGAGTGGCATGGTGGCTAACTCCGGCGCCATCACCTCGATGTCAATATTAGAGGGGATCTGCGTGTCGAACATCTCCGGTCGGATCTGTGTATCCGTGCCCTGATCCTCGGAGCAGAGCATATCGAGAATACAAATATGCCACCATAGTCGGCGACGCATCTCGATCTCGAAAGGACTCAGGCCCAGACGTTGACCATCGCGATGCAGCCCCTGCCGCTGTGCGACCCGTACTACTATGGCACTTTCCGCCCAAACAAGCCTCGAGTCACTGCCTCGGCGGAGACAGAGAAGAAACAAAGTGGCGGCCTGCAAGACGCGGATGTCCTGGGTACTGATCAGGTTCGCCCTTGCTATGGCGCGCTCCGTGGCAAGTTTGTAGTTCTCGATACACGTATCATGCGGCTCATCAAATAGTGAGATGCACTGACGTGGTGTCATGCTCACCACGGCTGCGAAGCACACCGCCGAGATAAGCGCTCCTTGTTCAGGCTCTAGATTGTCGTTGTCCTGTGCCGCCTGCAGGATCATGGACTCCATCGAGCGTAGGTGCAGGAAGGCAATCATAGGAGCTACATTCACACGGTAGATCTCCCACAGTGCCTGTAGCTGGGATACTGGCAAAGGCGTCATGGAAGCGCTCGGACTATGGCCTGCTGCTGCGTGATCCGACCCCAGAATTCCTATGGACGGTACTGGGGCTGGACCAATTTTGCTGGGCCGCAGTCGAGGGTCAATGTCCTCCTCTGAGGATTCGTCACACACCTCCTGCAACTCTCGGATCTGGAGAAGATCTGTAAGCATACGTACTATCCTCTCCTCGGGAGGAGCCTACCTTATCCCCGAGAATGACCGAGGCCTCATCCCCAACATACCGGGTCCGTCCACCCTGAACGACCAGCCGACCGCGAGAAGTCGTAGCCAGCCCCTCGCCATCGCTCCGCGAGCCGGGCTCAGTGGCAGGCTGGGATGTTTGATCCAACTGCTCTTCTGGCCTCGCCCCGGAGCGCAGCCTCTCGACTTCGGCCTCTAATTCCTTGAGATGGGCCAAAATCTCGGCGACGGGCGGACGTCTCAGCTTCCGAGGGGCTCGTTTCTCTCCCGGATGGATGCATTCGAGGCCAGCCTTGGCGCATCGACCGCAGGGGCTCTTCTTGTCGCAGCCCACCTTTCGCTGGTTGCACCGAATGCAGCTCCGTTTGGATCCGCCGGTCTTCCGGTCGGACCCGGGCGGCATCCTTACGCGGGGAGTGGTAGACGTATACTCAAACAAGAGGCCACAAAGCAAGATTATGTCAGGGGATATTGTCAGACGAATCAGAGGATTATCGCCAGTGAGAAGAAAAACGAGCGGTAGTGTTTGGGGATAGGGATGAAGCTGAAGTTATCTTCGCCGCGATGATCGACGCGAGGAGACGGCTGCTTCCGCTGAGTCATCCTGCATCCGCCTTTCCTTCTTCTGCATAATTCCCTACACAGCCAGAATCGTAAGCGCATTAAACCGTATTACCATAAAATTATTACAATAAGAGTATACAACAATTTGCTAATTTACATTTGTCTTCAAATAGAATTCCCAAAAAGAACCTCCCGGTGTTCCTCACTTTTTCGTCTCAAACTCACTCTCCGTCTCCAACCACGTCCCAAAATCCTTCAGCTCCGGGTGCATCCGCCGCAATTCAGGGATATCCGCCTTGTACCCCTCATCGTGGAACCACTTGAACATATACCCCATATCCTTCATCGACGCCATGAACATGGAGCACAGAATCCGGAAGGTTGACGGGATAGGCTGCCCCGTCTTTCGCTGGAAGATCTCGACCATCTGGTCGTAGGTGATCTCATCGCCCGCCAGGGAGAGCGCCTTGCCCTCCCAGGCCTCCGGGTGCAGGAAGCCCTCGGCGCCAAAGTAGCCGATATCGCTGGTGGCCACCATCTGCAGCGGCTTGCCCTTGAGCGCCATCTTGAAGCTGGTGGCAAAGACCTTGCCGAAGAAGCCCGGCACCAGGTTCTCGAAGAACGCCGTCGGGCGCAGGATGAACCACTTCATCTCGGTGTTTTTGGACTTTTCGACTAGGTACCGCTCGATGTTGTGTTTGTGCTGGAAGTGGGGGATCTTGGTCGGCGTGGTGGAGGAGGCCTCGCCGCCGCGGTCGACCGAGCTGTACACGAAGAACTTGACGTTTTGCTTCAGGGCTTCGTCGACGAGGGCTTTGCCTTGGGGTTCTTCCTGGGAGCCGTTGCCGATGGCCACCTGAGGTATGGTTAGCACGACTGCGGTCACCACTAAATGAGAAGTATGTGAGCGTACCTGGACACTGTAAACGCCCCAAATCGGGGACTTGGTGGCTTTGTGCGCATTATCAAAAATTCCCGCGGGGTTGTCCAGATTGCCCTCGACGAGTTTAATCTTGGATGAATGTTGGAGCAGTTGGTGAGCGATTCCAGAATTGGAGTTTCGCGTCACGGCGAGGATCTCATAGGGTGCATTTTTGGCGACCAGATTTTTGATGAGCGCGCTGCCTTGCTTGCCGGTGGCACCGGTTACTAGGATCGCTGCCATGTGTTGACTAGTCAAGTATCACTGGCTCTCAATCTGGGATACGTGAGGCAGCGCTGGTTATATATCTTCCAGACGCAGCTTTGACAGTGCGAACAGCAGTTGTCCCTTCATAGCAGGGAATAATTACAAAGCTAGCTTTGAAATCAGCGCAGCAAGTGCAACACGAATAAGGACAACAGGAGACAAAGAAAAGTAAGATACGAGGGTCTGGGTCGTGTAGCAGGGGTGGTGATCTCATTACGAAACTTCGGGGTGAAGCTCAAGGCCGAGATGATTAAGCTCCCATTTGGACGTGCTTATTCACCTCGGTCGGAGAAAACAGCCAGGAGGCCGAAGAAGAAGATTCTCGATCGGTGGAGTGGCTGGCAGACAATAAGCGAAACGGCGATTTTTTACCTAGCTTTTCTTTTTACTCTTAGTGGAAAAAGACTCACACTGGACACGGACATCATGCAGAGGGGGGAAGAGAGAGAGAGAGACCCACGTGACATAACCTGTCGCTTTGACTTGGTGAGAATGTTCAGATCACTGCAGATAAAAAATCGAGAACACCTGTGATAGCTAGCATTCCTTTCTTGGCTCATATATGACCTTGGCCTTCTCATCCAACTCACTCACTACCTTATGTGCCGAGGAATTCGCTCTACATCGAACTCTTGTGGCATTTTGTGGGTGTGGGCGCGAAGGTACGAGCCCAGAAATCGAGAATTTTCATCATGCTTGCAACAGCCAAAATATCACAGTAGAACTCTGCTTGCACGTCTGACGTGTGTCAAGATGTCCGTCACGAAGAATGCTTCGAGCAGTGTCTGCAGGAAGTGCTCAGATTAGGGCGGGCAGCCCATTTCGGCAAGGGAGCAGTGCCGAACCACCACAACACCCAATAACCAAAGACAGACCCTAGCCCCAACGCCCGGAAACCCTTGATCCTTCGAATCCTGGGGGATAAATCAGGGTCCTTTGATTCTGCCTAACAAATGTATTCCTGGACCCTTGGAACACACCAATCCCATATTAAGGGGGCAGGCACTGCGGGCAGTGCGGAAGATCGTCGTCGCACTTAGGAATGAAGCCAGCGGATTCCTCCCAATCACCGTACATCCCCCAGTTTTGGGCCCATCTGGCCCCCAAAAACGCAGCACTATTCCTGGCGGAAGAAGTGTTTCAAAAACAAGCACAGCCCAATCATGCGCCTTGCGACTCGTCCGGCAACAAAGACACAGGTTGGTGGGCGGTATTTGTGCCGGGGACAAAGAACCGTTCGCCCGGGCCACAACAATGCTAAATACCCTGCACACCCTGCACACCCCTGCTGTTTGTTGACTTCCTCACTACTACAATTCACCTTGCCATTGAGTCCTGAATCGAAGCTACGATGATAGTCAAAACCTCGCTCGCATCCCTGCTGTGCCTCCAGGGCGCCCTCGCGGCCACCGACTACCTCTCCAACGCCAAAGCGGCGGTGACGACCCTGCAGAAATGGTACAACCCGAGCACGGGGCTGTGGGACACGACCGGCTGGTGGAACAGCGCCAACTGCCTGACGGTGCTGGCGGACCTGACCGCGCTGGACGCGAGCCAGCTGAGCGCGAACGCCGCCGTCTTCGCCAACACCCTCACGCGGGCGCAGGGGTCGACCGCCGCGCGCGCCGTGAAGCGCGAGGCCCACGCCCGCGCCCACGCCAGCCGCAGCAACCCCCACCGCCTCGCGCGCCGCGCCTACCCTGGCTTCATCAACGACTACTACGACGACGAAGCCTGGTGGGCGCTCGCCTGGATCCAGGTGTACGACCTCACGCAGGAGACGCGCTACCTGACCACGGCAGCGAGCATCTTCGCCGACATGACGACGGGCTGGAACGCGACGTGCGGCGGCCAGTGGTGGGACAAACCACACACGCAGAACGGGGCGATCGAGAATGAGCTGTTCCTCAGCGTGGCGGCGCACCTGGGGCGGCGGATCCCCGCGCAGGCAGGGTATTATAAGGAGTGGGCGGCGCAGAGCTGGAGCTGGTTCGCGCGCAGCGGGCTGATCAACGACCAGCACACGATCAACAACGGATTGGATCTGGGCAGCTGCCGCAACGATGGCGGTACGGTGTGGACCTACAACCAGGGGGTGATTCTGGGGGCGCTCGTCGAGATGGCGCAGCTGTTCGGGGACGGGTCGTATGTCTCCACGGCGCAGCAGATCGCGAGCGCGGCGATGAGCGCGCTCGGCAATGCGGACGGCGTGCTGACCGAGCCATGCGAGCCGAATTGCACGGGCGACGCTCCCCAGTTCAAGGGCGTGTTTATGCGCAATCTGGCGGTGCTTTACAAGGCGGCGCCCAGTGACCAGATCCGTAGTTTCTTGCTGAAGAATGCGGATAGTATCTGGGAGAAGGACCGGGGCGATGGCGATGCGTTGGGGGGGACTTGGTCGGGTCCGTTTGCGAGCGCTGATGCCTCCACGCAGAGCTCGGCTTGCGATGCGCTGGTCGCTGCTGCTGCTGTTAGTCAATAATGGTTCTGAGCTCTGTCGTTCAAGTTGATATAGTTTGTCTCTTGTTGTATGTGTTCTATTGATTTGAAGTCGATAAATTGTATATAAAGAAGGATTAAATGCGAGGAAGCACTTGGCCCTCTCACCTAAAAACCCCACAATAATATTCCGGTTACGAGAAGGTATATGATCTTGTTCATGATGTACTAGTCTTGAGAACAGCGTCAATTCTTCACTCGAGACAACAGCAAATCTTATGCACTTGTGCATCCATGAAAAATGATGACTAATTGTGCATGTCATAAGTCCCCAGTTCCAGTTGACCAGGCACCGTACAGTACCTGGTGTATGTATTGACTAGAAGGCTCCTGCGTGATCAACCTCATCGGTAGATTGAGGATCGCAACCATTGTATGGCAGCTGCAAACTAACATCAAGTGTGTCAAGTCGTGACAGTGCCAGCTACCGACTAACATGCATGCCCTGGGCCTTAGATCCGTAGCTCAAATTCCGCATCCACCGGTCCAATCAACGATCCAACCCAGAATCTGAAGGTAAGGAAGACAGATAAAATGTCTGAATCCAAACTTCGAGTGATCTTCCGCAAGGCCCGCAGCATGTCTCCAGATTTTGTTCCTGCGGAGAAATGAAGAGTCTCCCAAGCTCGATCGTATCGCAAAAAAAGGGCAAGCTTTGCCACGCGATCCGCCGATAAGACCCATCACATCCTGCCTCAATTCTATTGGCCCATCCACGCCATCATGCTCGAATCATTGGTCCAGACGACTCCAGCGCACATAGACCCACACTTCTGCAGACGATAAGAGATGCGATAGGTAGTGATAGTGTAATCCCGCAGAAAAAAAAAGGTTGGGTCAAATTTTTGACAAGAAATTGGGGATCAAACTTGAGATCCCGGTAGACAGATCTGGTGCCCACACGCAACTATCCACCTCAAAAATGCCCCTATTACAGCCCCCAGAGCAGCAAATACACTTAGAACCAGCAGCAGTGGCCAAATCTGCTGTTGCAGAGGCCAATTCAACGGCGTGGATCCACCCCCATCTCGAGCAAGGGGTCGACCCCTACAAGGGCCGCCAGCTGCGGGCGGCCCAGCCCATCCCGCGGGGCGAGGTGGTGCTGGTCGACACGCCCTACGCGGTGATCCCCGCGGTCGATGACCCCCGGACGAGCGAGGCGCTGCTGTGCAGTCACCCCCCGTGCAGTCGGCGGATGCCGTGCAGTGCGGAACGCCTCGCGTGTCCGCAGGGCTGTCCGGGGGATGTGATGTGGTGCAGTGCCGCCTGTCAGGCCGCAGACCGCGTCCGCCATGCGTTCGAGTGCACCTGGCTCAAGCGGTTCGCTCCCTCCATTCGCGAGAAGCGGGGCGAGTATGAGTTCGGGATGCTGTGGTTGATTGTACGGATCCTTGCCGCGCGACACGTTGAACTGTCTGCTGAGGGTGGAGAGTTGACGGCGACGACGACGACGACGGATGAGCAGGTGGCTTCTGGCCGCGGGTTCGCCCAAGGCTGGCAGGCGATGCGATCCTTTTGCGGCTCGGAGGACTCGTGGTCGCATGCGCAGGTGCGCGCGTGGACGGCGCTCGTCAAGAAGTACCTGCGCCATGGGCCGGTGCTACCGCACAACCTGCCGGACAGGGAGGTGCTCAAGCTCATCTGTCAGGAAGAGGCCAACTCGTTTGGCCTGTACCCGCGCGAGACGGGGCTGTACCCCGTGCCGCCGGATGCCCTCGACCGGGGCGAGCAGTTCGGCGCGGCGGTGTATCCTCGTGCGGCCATCGCGAATCACTCCTGCGGACCGAATGTGAGTTCTACTGGATGGGAAGACCTGCATAGCTGCTAAATCTGACGCTAGATGACGCATAAACCCGACCAGCACGGTCGTATGATCTTCACGGCGGCGAAGGACATCGCCGCTGGGGAAGAATGCTGTATCTCGTATTTCGACCTGACACAATTCACGGACCTCCAGACTCGACGAGAGCGTCTGCAGACGCTGTTTCGATTTGTGTGTCGGTGTTCAAGGTGTGAGAGTGAGGAGCTGCCGGTTGAGGAGGCAGAATGGGTGCCGATGCCATTCGGCGATGATGAATAGAGTGGTGGCTGGGGAGCAGGCTGGTCCTGTTATCATGATCTTAGAGCGATTTGTCATTAGAACTGCAGTATATTCCATGAAATAAACGATAGAGTCAACTGGAGGCGATAAGTGAAGTCTTACCAAGACAGCATCTGCACGTCGACCACTGCATCCCTGCTCATAGGCCGAACCCCGCTATCGCACCCCACCATCGCGCTTATAGGGGGAAAAAGCAGATATAAATGTCCGCAAAGCCAGTCTCGTGTAAAATGTCACAAAAAAGCAGATCGCAGTGCAAGACCAGTCCCGAATGGAATCGACAACGACCAAAGTCCCCGACACGGTCGTCGAGGAGGCCCGCCTGCTGTCCGCGGGGTCGCAGCATCTGCACCGCAAGCTGCGGGGTAGAGAGGTGCAACTTCTCGCAGTCGGCGGCGCTATCGGGACCTGTAAGTCTCCGAATCGGTTGATAATTTGTAGTGATACTCACGAGGACAGCCTTGTTTGTGCAAATGGGCGCTGTACTGCCGAAAGGAGGACCAGCAGGCCTGCTGCTGGGATTTGCGGCATATGGCACAATTATTCTCGCCGTGAACCAATGTTTTGGTGAGTCTCACGCTAGCAGAAAGAGAACTGTGTCTAATAATTTATCGTTAGCGGAAATGGTGTGTTATCTGCCCATACCGTCGCCGTTTGTTCAGCTGGCAGGTCACTGGGTCGACGATGCCCTAGGCTTTGCCATGGGGTGGAACTTCTTCCTCACGATGGGTGAGTAGTCTCCCGACAGGGTGCTTGGTAACTGACTGAGATAGCTCTGGGGATTCCTTACGAGATTGTCGCAATCAATGTACTTCTCACGTATTGGACGGATCGTATACCGGTGGCGGCAGTTGTTGTGATCGTCATGGTGATATATGGGTACAGCATCCCCGTCTATCTGAGAGCCAGTGTTCACTATGGCAGTGTTCTGAATATTTTGACCGTGCGCTACTTCGGAGTGGCCGAGTTCTACATCTCCATCTGTAAGATTATTTTGATGATCGGGTTGATTTGCTACACCTTCGTGACGATGGTCGGAGGGAACCCTCATCACGATGCATATGGCTTCCGTTACTGGAATGACCCTGTAAATCCAACCCTAAGAACAACCAAACAACCTACTAGTGGCTCACACCATACCAGGGCGCCTTCGTCTCATATCTCACCGCAGGAAACACCGGTCGCTTCTGCGGTGTCCTCGCATGCATGATCCAGGCGTCGTTCACGTAACCATTCCCAGCCTTACCCCTCCCCAAACCTCTCTAACCGACTTCCAGAATGGTCGGACCAGAATACATCTCAATGACCGCTGCAGAAGCCGAGCGGCCACGGACGGTGATGCATCGGGCCTTCACCTCCTTCGTCTGGCGCCTGATGGTCTTCTTCATCGCCGGCGCCTTATGCATGGGGATCGTGCTGCCGTACAACGACCCAACCCTGGCCGCGACGATCGCAGGAACCCGCAAGGGGAGCGGAACCGGCGCAGCGTGAGCCTCCTCCCTCTCCTCCCCTTTTATCAAGCACAATACTAACACAGACCCCAAAAGATCCCCCTACGTAATCTCCATGAACAACCTCTCGATCCCCATCCTCCCACACATCGTGAACCTCCTAATCCTGACCTCCGTCCTCTCCGCCGGCAACAACCTCGTCTACTCGGCCTCGCGCACGCTGCACGGGCTGGCCCTGACCCGCAAAGCCCCCGCCATCCTAGCCAGATGCACCAACCGCGGCCTCCCGATCTACGCGATAGTCCTAACCATGGCATTCTGCTGCCTCGCCTTCCTCCAGGTGCAACACGCCTCCGCCACCGTCCTGAACTGGCTGGTCAGCGTCATCACCGCATCCTATCTACTGAATTACTTGGGCACGTGTGTCACGTATCTTCATTTCTATACTGCATTAAAAGCGCAGGGCGTGGATCGGGCCACACTCCCGTTTCGAGGGTATCTCCAGCCGTATGCGGGGTGGTTTGCTGTCTTCGGGACCGGGGTGATGGTGTTGGTGCTGGGGTGGGAGGTGTTTTTGCACGGGCGGTGGAGTACCGAGACTTTTGTGTTGGATTATGCGATGATTGCGGTGTTTGTGGCTCTGGGGGCTGGGTGGAAGGTGTTTAGGCGGACGGGGTGGGTGCGGCCCGAGAGGGCGGATTTGGGGGTTGACGGGTTACGGGCGGAGGTGGATGAGTATGAGCGGGTGGTTGGGGATGGACTCAACAAAAGGAAGGGGTGGTGGAGGTGGTGGGTAGTCGATCGGTGGTTCGAGTAGATGGGTTGGCTGGTATGGAAATGATGCGTATGATCGCGGGAAAAGGCATTGGGGAACATTGGTGGGCGCTGCCCACGGACTGAGTGGATCAGGTAGTACAGTTTGGACTCCATAGGCATCAGGGATCTTGAAAAGCCGCTTTGTCTGCGGTGATTCTTCCCTGTCAAACATAACATCCTAACAACGATGTGAATCCCGCCGATTATGCCAGATGGATGGTTGAATAGGGTAAGTATCTAGGTGTCACATCTCTTGACTCTGGATACATGATTGTGCATGATCATGCTTCCCGCTTACAGTGCCCCTACGCGTGGATTGGGTGGGTCCAGGTTGGAAAGCGTGGAAGACGTAAGGTGCTTTTACTTTGTAGGCTAGAGTTGCAATCAACTCCTCTCGTCAATTGATCATGATTTGGCCAGCCGTAACCACCCGGAGGTAGCGCCCTGGAGAAGCCCGATGCCGGGGTGCTGCGATAAGCTGCCGCTGGTCATGTAGTGGGTCCATAGTTTGAGGACTTCTGGAACCCACGGGACCACATCACAAATGCTTATGTGACTAGCCATTTTTGGCCGATAATGTAGGGCTAGAAGATCCTGAAGCTGAATCCATAGAGCATCCCAGGGTCAGCTGACGTGCAGAGACGTATCTATAAGACTTGAAATCTCTCTGCTGGCGCGCGTTTCCACTTGTTTCGTTCTTGTGAACAGTTGCAGTGATGTCTACGACTTGTTCCAACCCGACAATGCTTCCCACTATCCAACTCGGCGCAAATGGCCCTCTGGTGTCCGCGCAAGGTGAGCGGTTATCGGTCAACTCCTTGATCTGCATCCCCGCACAATACTGAATGCATGCTTGTAGGTCTTGGCCTCATGGGCCTTTCCATGTTCTACGGAGTCCCCATGCCTGATGAGGAACGGCTACGGTTTCTCGACGAGGCGCATGCTCGGGGTGTCACCTTCTGGGACACGGCGGACGTGTACGCCGACAATGAAGACATTCTCGCGCGGTAGGTACAGTACAGCCAGCGGTCTTGAACGACGACCAAGAAAAGAAAACCCCCTCTCGGCACATCTTCCACGGAACCCTGCTAACCACATGAGCTACCAAAGCTGGTTCCAACGAAGCGGCAGGCGGCAGGAGATCTTCTTGGCCACCAAGTTCGGCATCCAACAGCGGCCGGGACTCCCATCTAGCATCCACAATGACCCGGCGTACGTGCGTGAGGCGTGCCTGCGCAGCCGCGCCCGGCTGGGTCTCGCCGATGGCGATGCGATCGATCTCTACTACTGCCACCGCATCGACCCGGACCAGCCCATTGAAGTGACGATGCGCGCGATGAAGCAGCTCGTTGACGACGGGCTCGTCAAGTACCTGGGGCTGAGCGAATGCTCAGCAGCGACGCTCCGGCGCGCGCACCGCATCCACCCCGTCGCAGCGGTGCAGGTGGAGGTCTCGCCCTTCGCCGTGGATGCCTTCCACAACGGCCTTCTTCACGCCTGCGAGGAGCTCGGGGTCGCGCTCGTGCCCTACTCGCCCTTCAGCCGCGGGTTCCTCACGGGGAAGATCCGCAGCGCCGACGATTTCGATGCGACCGACCGTCGCCGCATCCTGCCGCGGTTCTCGGCGGAGAACTTCCCGAAGAACCTGGCGCTGGTCGACCGGCTGCAGGCGCTGGCGGCGCGGAAGAAGTGCACCGTCGGCCAGCTGAGCCTGGCGTGGCTTTGCGCTTCGGTGAAAATGGTCGTTCCCATCCCGGGGACTACGAGGATTCGGAACTTGGAAGAGAACGTGGGGAGCTTGGACGTTCAATTGAGCCTGAAGGACCTGGAAGAGATTAATGAGGTGATCCAGGCCGCTGAGGTGCAAGGCGACCGTCATCCAAGCAGTATGATGCCGTATCTTTACGTCGATACGGTCGCTCTGAGCGAGTAGCCGTTCAGCTCTTGGGGGAGGTTACGCCCCTTCGGGTGGATTTCTTCACCCTGTGGGAAGGATCTGGCATCGTCGATGACTTGAAATGGATTTTGCTTGTTGCTTGCTTCTTGCCTCATTCGCAGTAGTCTCTTAATTGGCAGAGAGGCCGTAGTTAAGGCCCCTCTCCAGAAGTATGCCCTTGACTGGTTGGCACCATGGATATCTCGAATACAATAGTCAGCTCAGATAGAGTAACTCTAGATGTTTGACTCTGAGTCTGATTCAGTTCTCTCTTCGTTTCTGAGGGAAGTTTTCAGCCCCACTGAATTTCACTTGACAGTTAGTCCTAAAGAAAACTACCGTGCTTGCTCGTTGTATTGATGGTGTCGATGACGTGTTGCATGAGTACAGTACGTGTGCATACTAGAGGCAGAATGGGGCTGACTTACGCCTGAGACTTATTCCATTTTCTGCATCGCTACCGCCACAAGAATCGAACCTTCTTGAAATTGAAGTCGGAGATAGGGGGTAACAACTGCCCTAATTCCATCTACCAGGAATTGGTGTGAAGCGAGCAACGAGCATGCTATCCATGAATGGTGTCAGCACCGCCTTTGAGCATGAGCGAGCGGGTCTGACTTCCCGCACGCTGACAAGCTAACCCATTGAGGGCGAAGACCCAGACAGCTAACCCAGTAGCTAACTGTACTTCGAAGGCGTGGATAGATCCGGCAGTGAAATACAGAGAACAGCATGAGGCTGACAATAACGCAACTAATTCCGACTGAACCTTTTTCGTTGCTTTCTACCATGGGTGATTGATTTACCCCCCCCCGGCGCCATATAAAACGACCCAATGCTCCTCTCCTCCCACCCCGACCGAGGATCTTTGACTTCGAATACAGTCTTCCACATCCCCCATTCTTCTCAGTCACCTACATCTTTCTCAAAACACTTACGATGCCGGACACCGCTCCCAAATTCGAAGGGTGGATGGGCCTGGACCCAAATGCCGCCCAAGGGCAACTTGTGTGGCGGGAGTTTCAGCCGAAGCCCTGGGAGGAAACGGACGTCGACATTCGCGTCACTCATTGCGGCGTCTGCGCGTCCGACCTCTGTGTCTTGCGCAGCGGTTGGGTAGGTTTTGTCCCCACTGTCGGAATTTGACCAGTCGTTGACGACTCTTCTCTTAAACACATAGCGTCCAACCCCGTATCCGTGCTGCGTGGGCCACGAGATCGTGGGGATTGTCGTCCGCGTCGGAGCGCAAGTGCCGCCGGCTCAGAGGCTGGCGGTCGGCGTGCGCGTGGGCGTGGGCCCCCAGAGCGACTCCTGCCGCGGGCGCGTGGGGGACGGCCACTGCGTCGAGTGCAGCACGGGGAATGAGAAGTACTGCACCCGGCTGTGGACGGGCACGTACGCGGGCCGCTATCTGGACGGCAGCGTCTCGTACGGGGGCTACGCAACCTTCCACCGCGTGCCGGCGCACTTCGCGATCCGGATCCCCGACGGCATTCCGTCCGCGGCGGCGGCGCCAATGCTATGCGCGGGCGCGACGGTGTATGCGCCCCTCAAGCAGTACAGCTGCGGGCCCGGGCGCCGGGTCGGCATCATCGGCGTCGGCGGGCTGGGCCATTTCGCCATCCTCTTTGCGCGGGCGCTCGAGGCCGACTGGGTCGCCGCCTTCTCCCGCCGGGCGTCGAAGCGCGACGATGCCCGCGCCCTCGGGGCCGATGTCTACGTGGCCACGGCCGAGGAGCCCGACTGGTCGGGGGGCCACCACGCCGGCACCCTGGATCTTATCATCTCGACCGTCTCTTCCAACACGCTCCCCCTGGCGGATTACCTCAAGCTTTTGCGACCCAATGGTGCGTTCGTGCAGGTCGGTAACCCGGAGGACGGTCCGTTCACCATCGCCGCCGGGGCATTGATTGGGAGCGGGCTTCGACTTTGTGGGTCGAAGATTGGAAGCCCTGGCGAGATACGGGAGATGCTTGCTTTGGCAGAGGCTAAAGGTGTGCGGCCGTGGATCGAGGAACGACCGATGAAGGAGGCTAACCAGGTGATTATGGATATGGACCATGGACGGGCGCGATATCGTTATGTATTAGTAAACTGAACGCCACAGAGAGTCAAATAATTGTGTTCGTGTTGTGTCTCATTGCTAGACCACGGTAACCCATCTCGATACGCTGGTTGTAACGAGCTCTGGCCGAAGAGAAACGGCCATGAAACGCATCAATTGGCACTCGACAAGTTTAGAGTCAAGGCGCACCAGGGGCAAGCAGTTCACCCCGCCTCGATTACGTGCACTCAAGAGATGATGCACGCGCTTTGCAATCCTATCCATACGAATAGGTCTCCACGGCATGGGGAGGGGGGGCAGACCTTCGAGATACTGCATATTTATATCCTTCTGCCACGAGAAAAATGAGTGAAACCAGCAACAGGCAGCGAAGAATTTCACCGGCTGCAGAGCCGCTTGTCCCCGCGTAGGGCCCTCCATGAATTGGTCGCCCGGAACAGGTCCGGGCAGTCCTTGACCGTCCATCCCCATTTTCGGACGAAGGCGTCCGACATCTCCCAATTGGCGATGTCCCAGGGCGGGCCCCAGACGATCAGCGCCGGGTCCTCCTTCCCGGCGGTCCAGAAGCCCATGATGTCCACGCACAGTTCTTCGTCGTCGTACTGATCTCCGGCCACGATCAGCCGGTCGCGCATCCGGGGATGCGGGAAGAAGTCCAACCAGGGGTGGTGTGGCACCGCCCGCTGGATGGCGGTCGGCTGTAGATGCTTGGGCAGCGCGCGGTCGAGGGCTGCTGCGCTTGGCTGCAGGGTGGCAAAGGCAGACGTGGCATCCGGGTGCATCCACCCCCTGATGTCCGTCATCCCGAGGGCGTTCAGGTTGGCGGCCAATGCACGGTAGACATTCACTTTGACCAGAGTGAGCAGCTGGTCGACTTGGGGAGTGCCCTGCATATAATGCCGGTACGCGGCCAGCTCGAATTGGCGGGCCCGTTCTCCGCCGTGGGGGGGCGCAAGGCGGCAAACAATGGCATCCCGCTGGAATTCGCGAGTTTGGTAGAGGGCATGATCGGAACTATGAGAAGAGGAGGGAGGATGGAGAGTACTGCTGGCCTGCATTGCGCCACCGTCCCCTTTGATGGGAGCGGGATCGTGACTGCTTAGCGAGCCGATGACTTTCCAACGCCGAGGTCGCGCGGGTTCGCTCTTCTGCACACTCTGCCTCATGCCTAATAATAGTATGGTTAAGAAAATACAGACTGATGCGAGCCACCGGGAAGGGAGGGGGAGGGGGGGAGGGGGGGGGGGGGAGGCCTACGATAAGTGCGTTGATTCACGCGATTCTGTATCTTACGCCTCTCAGCCCTCATATCTAGTTGGAGCAAGTAAGCGGCTTTAGAGTCTGTCATTGTTAGTTTGTTTGAAATTTCCTCCTTTTCTTTTTCTTTTTTCTTTTTTTTTTTTTTTTTTTTTTTTCCTTTTTTGTTACCCTCTTTTGGCGTTGGTTATTAGTAAGTGGGCTTGTGAAACTCTGCTTTGTGGTGTACTGTAGGTAGGAGATGAATGATGGGGGTTGACCTCAAGCTAGGAGGGGAAGGGAGAGAGAGAGAGAGGGAAGGGAAGGGGGTTGAGAAGTGATGCTGGGCGGACAGAGTGGATGCCTTGATGCGGGGGCAGTGGGGCAGTAAGGCAGAAAGGCAGCAAGGCAGCAGGGCAGCATTCCTTCCATGGTCCAGCTTCTATTATGCTTACGCCGCTAGCCCTATCTGGTTAACCGATGACTGAGGATTTGCCCCAATTTCTTTGCAGAGCAGTGTTGCAGAGCAGTTTCCCCTACAGCAACCCAAGAACCTAATAAACCAATGTAGAGCTATTTTCTGTCCATGCGGCTTTTCAAGGTGGATCCTCAAACTGTACTGAATAAACTGAAAGGTTTTCTGGTTTGATCAAAACCAAGAGTCTCTCAACACAGCACAACACTCAATGGCGAGTTATACATACTTCTTACGGAGGCAGGTGGCAACTACCTACCAAAGTGTTCAAATGGGTCCAGACGTACTTGACTCAACTGCCTTTTCTACTCAGCTCAAATTCAATGTGGTGCGAGGGGGTTTGCCAACCCTCTTGAATCTAGCTTACATGTGAGATTCAGAACAATCCAGTCCACAGCATCCAATTTAGGTCTTTGCAACTATCCCCGGCCTCCCGGCAGTCAACCTCATCCGAGCAGCCCCAATCGTGGCTCCTCCCGAGAGGGTCAGAACGCCGCTATACACCCAGACCATATTCGCACCATGAGAACCCAGGATTGAGCCGGCGATAGGAGTCCCGATCAATAGTGCCACGCCCAGCAGCGTGAAACACATCCCCATCCGGGTCCCTGTCACTCCACGGTGAGGGGACAGCATGACAAGGATCGGGCCCATGAGCGAGACCAGTGACCCCGAGAAGAACCCATACAAGGCGCAGATGGCTAACAAAGACCCCTGCGTCTGCACGGCGATGATGCACAGGACCAGAAGACCGGAACTCAACGCACAGAGAATCAGAATATTTAGCGACCCAATCCATTGGGACAGATATCCCGGGGCCAGACGTCCCAGGGTCGATGTGGCATTCATGATCGGCACCAAGTAGAACGCCAGGTTTTCTGAGGTGATATGGTCCTGGATCGCCACGGATTGGAGGTAGTAGAAGGGGGTATAGAGACCCATGAAGCAGAGGAAGAGCCCGATGACAAACAGAGTGTACGGGGCCTCGCGGAACGCGGGCCAGTCGATCAATTTCCGGCGACTGGCAGGGAGAACACGGACCCGGAGCACAGCGCAGGAGATGCATAGGCCGAAGAGGGCCACAAAGCCCGCAACGCGGATCGTCCAGCCAAATCCCACTCGGCCAAGCAGCTCGCGGATCAGAATCGGATAAATCACGCCGCCGATGCTCGACCCAGAGGCGGCGATGCCAATGACCAGGGGCAGTTTGGTGGTAAAATAGGTCGAGAGAATCGCAATGCTGGGAACGAAGATCAGACCGGCCCCAATGCCCACGCAGAATGACTGCGCCAGCAGAACCTGCCAGAAGCTGTGGCATAGACTAAGCATCATGTGGCCGAAGACGACGAGAAACGAGCCAATATACAGCAAGGGTATGACGAACCCAGCGTCGTAAATGGGTCCGGTCAAGACGCCGAGGAACATGATCAAGAAGGACTGCAGCGAGCCGATCCAGGAAATGGTCGATGAAGCAGTTCCTTGGAGCAACGTCTCCTCGTAGAACGTCTCGAAAACCCCATAGGAGTTGATCAGACCCCTGGCGATGGATCAGTCTTGCTTCCAACGATATGGGCCAAGCATAAGTAGCACCTACCAGGTATTGAAGAACAGAAAGAAAGACCCAACCACCTGGAGCCATGCCCGACAGCCACCATTGGGCGGGTCATGGGTCCTGGGTTTTGAATCAGGGGCCATCGCAGATGATGGCTCCCTCGATGCACCCGAGGCTGGAGCAGTGGTGGTGGTTTCTTGGTTTGAAAGTGAGGAAGTCATGCTCTACAAGTCACAACCCTTAGGTCGCTAGTAAGGCGGGTAACTTGACTCCAAGGTGCATGTATCTGAAGTGTTTGATCCGAGGCACCGTACAGTATCTTAAATACTCCAAGGAAGGGGTTCTGGAGAGGACCGTTTTCGGTCATTTGCCTCCTACGGCAGACAGGTAAATAATGGAATCTCTCTCTTTTGTATTTTTTTTTTTGGTTTTTTTTCTTGACTCGATCGCAGTCATGAATTGATTGACACCAGCTAGGGTTCGGGTCTGATCGCTTACGGGACTAGCCCAAAATGGCACTCAACGGCCCCGGTTGAACCAAGTTCAGTAAGAATGGCGGCAAATGGGCTAAGCAAGTTTGAAAAAGCTTGCAAGGCGTATCGGTGCTTGTTCTGCTAACTCCTAATACCGGGCATGATTTCATAGGATGACAAGTACTGATAGATAGATCGACGATCGAAGCTCTTGGCCTCAATTAAATCGCTTGAGATTGCCGAACAAACCGTGGGTCAGTCAGTCTGTGTGATTCTCCTTCTCTCAGCGAGACACAGCTCATCAAGTAAAAATATGAGAATGCAGACCAGCCCCTGGCTTCTGCTCTCGCATTTTCGTTCCCCGTCATTGCACGTTCTGCTGTGAGCATACCTCGCAATCCGAGGGTCTACCAAGAGTTATACCAAACCCGCTGCGCTACCCGCACAAGAAGCCTAGGATGCTGTATGCCATCGGGTATTTTCTCTTGCTAGGCACCAGCGATGTCCGCAAAATTGCTGGAGATGTTGGACACGACTGGCCCGGGGATGGCACTCGTGAGAATCCACAGATCATATCGTGGCCCCCGACTGACCGATTGAATGCCCGGAACTTCGCCGCCCCCCGCAAGGCCATCATCATAGTTCTGTCAGGGCTCTCAACGCTCTCCGTTGCCTTTGCGTCCAGTGCCTACTCGGGAGATCTATCCTCCATTTGCGAATACTTCAGCGTCTCCGACGAGGCTGCCACGCTGGGGCTGTCGTTGTATGTCCTCGGGTTCGCCATCGGACCATTGCTGTGGGCACCCTTGGGGGAAGCCTTTGGGAGGAGGGTCTTGTTCTTAACCACCTTCAGCCTCTTCGCCGTCTTCAATGTCGCAGCAGCCGTCGCGCCCAACTTCGGCTCGTTGGTTGCATTCCGGTGTCTGGCCGGCATGTTCGGCAGCTCACCTCTCACCAACTCCGGCGGCATTGTAGCCGACCTGTACAGTCCGGAAACGAGAGGCCTGGCGGCAGTCTTCTACTCGGGGGCAACATTTCTCGGGCCGGTCCTGGGGCCGATCGTGGGCGGGTTCCTTGGCGAGACACGAGGGTGGAGATCCATCGAGGGATTGCTCGCCATCTACGCCGGAGTGATGCTCGTGCTGGGGCTTCTTTTCGTCCCCGAGACCGTCGAGAATGTGGTGCTTCGGCGACGGGCCGCCGCGCTCACCCGACAGACAGGCAAGTTCTATATCACGAGCGTCGACCACCGGAACCCTCCCGGATCGCTGGCGGGGAGATGTCGCATTTCCATGACCCGTCCTGCTCGGCTCCTCATCCGCGAGCCGATTGTCGTGGTCCTTGCCGTCTACATGTCCTTCATCTACGGCACCACCTACCTGCTGCTCGCGGCCCTACCCATTGTCTTCCAGCGCGTCCGCGGATGGAGCCCGGGAGTGGGCGGCCTCGCATTTCTCCCCATTGCGATCGGCATGCTGTGCGCCACCGCGTTCATGGTCATCATCAACCGCCAATACGCACGGCGGTGCCGAACGTCCGGGAGCGGCCGATTGCCCCCCGAAGCGCGTCTGCAATCCGGCAAGGTTGGGGCGGTTTTGCTTCCCGTCGGTCTCTTCCTGTTTGCCTGGACCAATGCGCCCTCGGTGCCCTGGGTGGTCTGTATGCTGGGCACCGCCTGTTTCGGATTCGGGAACATTTGTGTCTCGTTGGCGTTGGTCAACTACCTCGTCGACAGCTATGTGACCTATGCAGCCTCGGCGCTGGCGGCTGCGACGGTCCTGCGCTCACTGTGCGGCGCGGCATTTCCCCTGTTCACCACCGCTATGTATGATGGCATTGGCATTCACTGGGCAAGCAGCGTCCCAGCCTTCCTGTCGCTGGTCTGTCTTCCTGCGCCGTTCCTCTTGTCCAAGTACGGCGGCCGCATCCGCCGACGTTCCAGGTTCGCCGTCGCAATCGACGACGGCAAAGTAGCCTAATACCGGGCTGCCAGCAGCTGAGACGTGTTCTATGACGTTCTCAGTGTGGTTGTTCTATTTAATTATCCGGAGAAAATCAGATATAGCACGAGTTAACCAGTCATCCGCTCCCGACTTAGAATATCAAGCATAAACAAGCCCATTCCAACACCTCACTTGGTATTTTCTCGCCGAAGCGTCAGCCCGGGCGTTCTAGCGGATTCAATTCCTCAGTCTAGACTACCAGCTTGATATTCTTGCCATGACCAGAGATTTGAGATGGACGCTACGGAGAAATTGGCAAGGGGGCCTAAGCTACAGGCTGACAGAGCGCCCCAGTCATACTGAAGGCGAACCCCTCTAGAGTTTAGATCATGCCTCGACGCTGCATACACTCTCCCCCCTCCGTCTGCATATAGATACCACACAAGCAACGAAGGACAAAAACAGCCAAAGTCCCCCCTCACAACTCTCCCTCCAGCATCGGCAACACCACCCCTCTCGAAACCGTCCAAATATCACCACTAATATCCGCCGCCCACGCAGACCCCGTCCAAAGCGTATTCATCTCCCCCTGCAGCGCATACAATCTCTCAGAGAACCCATTCTTGATGTCCTCCCCAGACCTGCAGGTTATATGGCACATGGGCCGCGAACGACACGAACGCCGGCTCCCCCGCCCTCGGGAACCGGTCCGGATTCTCCCGCTGGATCCGCCGGATATCCTCCCACATGTGTTGGCAGACGGCTGCCTCGCTCATCGAGAACGGGTCGGTGGTCTGCAGACTGCCGTGGGTGGCGAGCATCAATCCGGGCAACCGGGCGGGGATCAGGCTGTACGTGTCTGGCAGGTAGGGGAGGGGTACATCGTGTGGTTGAGGCGAGTTTGAGGATGCCCGCGGTGGGCGGAAAGCGCGTGCCGTTGTCGATGCCGAAGTACATGCCGGTGTTGATGTAGCGGGTGAAGAGGGAGATATTGGGTGGGGTGAGGCGGAGCCAGGGCTCGAGGAGGGAGATTTTTGGGGGGATGGCGACCAGGAGCTTTTTCGCGTGGATGAGGGTGAGTTCTGTTTCTGTGGGGGTGTGCGTTCGCACGAGGAGGGTGATTGTGTCCTTTCCGGTGATACTGGCAGTGGTGAGCTGGCGGTAGGCGTACAGCACCTCGGAGGAGAGGACGAGGCTGGAGGTCGACGACAGCTCGGCTTCAGCCCGTCTGTCCAGCTCGATGTTCCGAAAAATGGGTTTCGCTCGGTTTGTGGCGCCGCGACCGGCAAATAGCAGTCAGGATGGATGAGGGCAAGACTACGATTAGCATCTACCGCGACGGATTTCGATACGGGATATGTGTCAATCTGGAACTTTACCGAAAGTATTCGACAGGGCAAGGGGTCTTATTACGGCCACTATCCAGAAAGATAAGTACAATAGAAAGCGTGCTGCCAAACCATGACCCGGCAGACAACGACCTCCCAGACCCCAGACTACCTACCATTCAGTATAGCGATTGGGTCTCGAACCACTCCTGGAACAACTCAACCTTGGCCTTAGGAGCAATGGGGATAGCGCCCCAGCCATTCCCGACATGCTGGACGGTCTGGGCCGTGGTGGTGGGGCCCCAGTGGACCAAGGCCTGGCCGTTGGCGTCGACGCCGTTGGGGTTACCGGTCTTGATGAAGTTAACCCAGTAGGAGTTCAGCTTGTTGGCGATCTCGTAATCGGTAGTTGTCCAGGGCAAGTCCGTGTCGAAGAGATTATTCAGAACGTAGTTGATCTCGGACTCGTGGTAGGCGCCTTGATCCTGGCCGGGAGGAGCGTGGTCCCAGAAGTAAGAGTAGACCGGACTGGTGTAGGCGGTGTTCCACAGCTGCGCCCAGCCCCATGTGCCTACTTTGGACCGGTCGGTCCACTGTGAGTTGTAGGCGCCGGGCGCTGACAGTGAGGAGTTGGCCGCGTAGGCCTTCAAAAACCGCTGCAGCCACTCGCCTGAGAAGGTGCTGTTCATGTCGGACAGGTAGTCGGCCAGCGATAGCGTCAGGTTGAACGTGGCGCCGCTCTCATCCTTGGTGTTACCGGTGATAACGGGCACATCGTGCGCCAATCCCTTAACCAAAGTGTTGTAGTAGGTGTCCGGCATCGCGTAGTAGTCCAGGGTGGCGGAGAAGCTCCATGATTCCCCGCTGCTGCTGGAGCCAAAGGTGGTGGTGCTCGCGAGCTCCGCAATCGTCTCGTAGGAGATCTCGCGCGCCTCGGCGATCGATGACACGTTCAGCGCCTTCAGAAGGCGCACGCCCTGCGCCAGGGAGACATCCAAGGTGTTGTAGTTCTCGGCCACACTGCCGCACAGGGGGTCATGGGGGTTGCGGACACCACTCTCAATAATCGCGCCAACAATCAACCCCTTGGTCAGGGGGCTATTGAGAATATGCTGTGTAGCAGCAGAGCCAGCGGACTGGCCCATAACAGTAATGTGGTCGGGGTCACCACCGAAGGCGGCAATATTCTCATGAATCCACTTCAACGCAGCGAACTGGTCGAGCATACCCCAGTTACCTGAGGAGTTGTGGCCGGTGGTCTGCTGGAATTCCTCAGAAAGTTCGGGATGCGACAGCCAGCCAAAGGCACCCGTCCGGTAATTATAGTTAACATAGACGATGCCTTTATCAGCCATGCCGGCGCCGTTAAAGAGGTTGTCGGCGGCAGTCGACAGGGCAGGGTAACTCCACATCACCACTGGAAGCTTAGCCTCGCTCGAGTTGGCTGCACTCCAGATATTGAGGTTCAGGCAGTCCTCGTCGATAGTGTAGTCATTGAAGCCCTGGGTGGCAGAGGGACACACGTTACCGAACTCCCTGGCGTCGAAGGTGCCGTTCCAGGCGCTGGCGGGCTGAGGGGCCTTCCACCGGTTCTCACCCCCGGTGGTAGCAGCGAAGGGAATGCCCTTCCAAACGGTGATGTCTTTCCAGTTGGTGAGGTTGTCGCCGGACGGGGTGCTGTTGAAGGCAGCATATCCTTGTACCGCACCGTACTTGGTCTGGACGATGCTGTCGTACAGGGCAGCAGAGGCGAGGCCGGCCGCCAAAGACAGCATCTGCAAGCATTGGATAGCCCTCATTGTTGAGACTGTTGTTTTACGATCAAATGCTACGGCGAGCGTGAAAAAGATCATGAATTTAAAGGATCGACGCAAAGGAACCGAGGCTTGACTTCAGTCGGCGTGGTAAGTAGATTAGGTTCAGCAGCACCAGAGATCGTCATCCGCATGCGTAATCTTGCCTTCTAGCTTAGGAGGTGCTACACATGTAATATCAGGGGGCAGCCTTCGACTTGGGGTTTGGTGTTGTCCTTGGTCGTTCGTCACATAAGGGAGCTCTCAAACTCATTTCTTACCCGGATACCCCCCTCAATGACCTTAATGACGAGCATTTTTGTTGCTTGCTGATCGAAATCCCATAGCAGAGTGATATGCGCTTGCCAATTGTATGACGCAAAAATGCATCTTACTCTGCGTCAAGTCGGAGGTCGGAGAGCGGAGGTCGGAGGTCGGAGAAGATTACCTAGATTGGTATTAAATCTTATTCCGAAACTGTCGAGGCATACGTAATGAAGACGGTGAGCAGCGGCTGGAAAACCCCGAGTGGCATGGGGATCAAAGCATGGGGCATTGGATCAGCAACCCTAGGCTGAACTTGCCGCGTTGAACGGCTTCCGGCCCGTCTCCACTCCACTAAATGCTTCGGATTTCCGACGATAATCTCCGACCAAATCGGGGTTAGTCCAGGTCCAAACCCTGTATTTGCTTCACTCACTGCAGTACAATCAACAACCGGCCTCCTTTCCTTGGATGAGGTGGTACGACTTGGGTCTCTCACCCGGTATCTTTTCTGTATCCTTCTCTTGAAACAAACAAACCACTATCTTGACTGACCGCGTCAGCTTTCCGGCGGAGGACGGAGCATTCACCCGGAGATGAACCGCGGTTCACATCGCGTCCCCGGCTCGGTTGCCGTTGACACCAGAACGTCGAAGTCATGCAGATGCCAGATGAACATAAGAGAATACCACATCCAGCTCGAAGCAGGCTTATTCTGTAGCCACCCTATCTACTACTGTTGCTTCCAATTGTGCCACCCGCAGCGCGACGCATCATGAATCCCCGTGCTAAGTTCATCTACGAGCTCAGTGCCTACTTTCTGCTGGGAACGACCAATGCCGCTCTCTTCGACCAAACCATCAGCATCTCTCAAGGCACGGTTCAAGGTTACGCCGCCTTCAATGCCACCTCCGCCCCCTCCTACATCAACAATTGGAAGGACATCTCTGTCTGGAAGGGAATCCCCTACGCCGCCACCACCGGCGGAGAGAACCGCTGGAAACCTCCCCAGACGGCCCCCTCGTGGAACGGAACCTTCGAGGCTACCTCCTTCGGAGATAGTTGTCCCAGCACGAACACAGGGTCGGGCATCAGCGAGGACTGCTTGAGCATCAACATCTGGAGCCCCGCCACTTCGACCGATGCTAAGCTCCCCGTTATGTTCTGGTCGTATGCCGCCGGCGGCACGTCCGAACAGACGACCTACGATGGTGCGGGTATGGCGGGCAAGGAGGTGATCTTTGTAAGCTACAACTACCGCACCGGACCCCTGGGCTGGCTCACACTGCCGGAGCTGGCCGACGAGACTGGCTACACGGGCAACTACGGTCTCCTGGACCAGATCGCAGCGCTGAAGTGGGTTCACGAGAACATCGCGGCGTTCGGCGGAGACCCCGAGGCAATCACAGTCGCGGGCCAGTCCTTTGGCTCCGGCGCCTCGTACCACATCGTCAACAGCCCGTTGACCAAGGGCCTCATCAAAGGTGCCATCGCCGAGAGTGGGCTGAAGGATCCCTACGACCCCGACATGTGGGGTTACGGGAGCGATTACCGCAACATGACTTGGGCGCTGGACTTCAGCGCGTCTTTTGTCGAGTCCCTAAACGCCACTAGCATCGAGGAGCTGCGCGCAATGGATCTGGCCACCATCCTGACCGGTACGGGTGCCTCAGACTTCGTCGGCTTTGACCCCGTCCTCAACCATCACGCCATCCCGAACAAGTACATCAGGAGTCTGGAAGACGGTGCGGTCAACGACGTGCCCATCCTGGTCGGAAATAATGCTGACGAGGACGGCATTGACCTTTCGACCACCTACACAGTGAGCCAGTACGAGGCCGCCATCAATGAGACCTACGGCCCCTACGCTGCTGAGCTGCTGGCCCTGCACCCCGCCAGCAACACCACGGAGGCCACCAACTCCTACAACGCCATCATCCGTTCGGGTTACTGCACCTCCACCTGGTCGTGGGCCAACCGCTGGAGCCAAAGCTCCTCCCAGCCCGTCTACTACTACCTCTGGACCTACTCCCCCCCTGGTTCCGACGGCGCCACCCACGGGTCCGAGGTCGTCTATGCGTTGGGCAACCTGTATGCCCAGTCCCAGGACTACACCGACGCGGATCTTGCCATCGCCGACATCATGTCGTCCTACTGGGCCAACTTCGTCAAGACCCAGAACCCGAATCAGGGAGGCTCCTACAAGAATGGCACGCTGCCCACCTGGGGCGCCAATGTCCCCGCCAGGAACGTCACCTTTGAGCTGGGCCGCCTCTGGCGCGACGTGGGCTTTGCCTCGGTGACAGCCCAGGAGACCTTCTTGGAGTACTTCCAGTACGCCCAGCCCAACCCTTACTAGATTGGAGGCGGCGTGCAGGTTCGAGAGAAGCAGCGCGGAGAGAAGCAGCGCGGCGAGAAGACAGGGATTCAATATGTCCTAAGATACTAGTACGCATAGATTCGCCGTCTACTTAATATGACACGCAGTACCCCGTATATTTAATCCATTGCATCATCGCAGCAATTGAGAAAACCGGTCTCGGCCTATTACAGGAAGCGGCACCACTCCACTTGCCCCATTTCACACAGCGAAATGTATCAGAGAGCCAGTAAATCTAAGATCGCAGGTGAAGCCAGAAAAGATAAGTTCCAAGTTACTGTTAGCCGGGGATATACGGTTTACATACACCATTCGGCCCTCCCAGTCATCAGGCAAAGATAAGCCAGAATCAAACATAATTGCCAGCCTGAAAGGTAAAGATTCTATTCTGGTGCCCCCGCCTAGTAGAATAGCTGCTTCATGATTCTTTAAATTTTCCAAAACAAAGTAACAGAGATAGTTTCGAAACTAAAACATAATCATAATTTAGTGAGCTCATGAAACCCATCTATAATCCACAATCATCCCGAACTTTCTAACATCCCTATCGGTCTATACTACACTTAGTTTCAGCCACAGAAAATGACGTGCTCAGCATACATTTTCCCTTCCTTCAGCAATTATTTATTCAGCAACCCATATAGTATATATCATCCTGTACATTCATCATCAATTCTATCGAAAGCTATAGTGATAGAACTTATTGGTTAGTCGGATATGATCTGATCATCAAGAATCATCAACTATTATAGTATTTTTTCTTCACCCTGCGTCTTACAACAAATATACACAACTGGATGTTCTTAATATTTATAGAATAAGCAAAGCCCAGTAACCCACTACATAGTTCATTTGTTTAAAAAGACAACCTGCTATACAATATACCGCGACCTTACCTCACCCACAGTCGGAATATCCCAATCCCCCAACCCTTCCCCTATGCGGGCATCACTTCTTCCTTCAACCCAGTAACCCTTGGCACTGTCAATCCCCCTCCCCTTCAGCCCCCCCAAACCCTCCCCCCAAGCAACCCTACTGCTCCAACCCACACTTCTTCACACACTCCCCCACAACCAAAGCAGCTTCATCCGGCACCAACCCCCTAATCCTCTGTACTTCCTCCGCGCCCACGCCCCCCAAAGCCCTCCCCACCACCTCATCCGGCAACGCAAACAACCTCGCCGACACCAGCCCCACCGCAAACTCCTCGGAATTAAACGCCGCCGTGAAGTTCGCCGCCTCGCAGTCCGGATTCACCTGCGTATGGAACGAGCCCGCCGGGTAGATCGTGACCGTGCCCGGGGTCAGCTCCGTGCTGACCACGCGCTGGTTGCCCGTGGCGTCGACCACGCCCGTCTCGGGCACCATGTAGCTTTGGATGCGGCCCGACGTTAAAGCGAAGAGTTCGGTGGCGCGGGGGTGGAGGTGGAGGAAGGACATTGTGCATGCTTTGTTGTGGTTAGTTGGTTTGATAGTGGGGGTGGGTTGGGTTTGGATTGGGTCGGGTTGGGTAGGGTAATGTACCTGGCAGCTGGGAGATGCTGAAAGAGAGGCCGACGCCGACGAGGGCGGGCCAGTTCTGGCTGCTGGCTATTGGGAGGGCGGTTTCGTTGTTGGAGTTGGTGGCCGTGAAGTCGTAGATGAAGTCGGTGTCGTTGGGGAGGAGGGCGTAGCGCTCGGTTGCTCTTCTCTTTGGTTAGTCTTGGTTTTCTGGGGGGGGATGGTTCAGGGCCAGGGGCAGGGAAAGTACGTGTTTGCTAGTTTTAGTTGAGCTGTTATAGGTAGGTCGGAGGTTGCGCGTGAGGTGAGCGACTGTGATGGTGCTGCTTGACCTGAAATTGCGAGGGTGAGGGCCATCGCGAGGATGGAGTGGAAGGTGGACTTGAGATACATGGTGAAGAGTTGAGATAGATGTAGTTTTCAACGCGGTAGGTAGTTGTGTTGTGCTCGTATTGCTAGGCTGATGATGTCGAGATGGGCGGGAGATTCGTTGCTTTATATATTGTTGCGTCTATGGATTCTTATTCTCTGGTACAATGTCGACATTCAATAGCCAAGACAGCCCAACTCACGGCGCATATACTATCCTATTGTCACAGCGCGTCAGTATACGCAAGCACAGCCACACCCTCAGGTTGAAGCGTATTAGTCATACGCCGCTCTCTCAGCCCTACCTCTTGCCAGCGCAATGCCTGCGTCTCACTCACTTGGCATGCAATGATGCTTGGCAATTCATCGAATCATCGCTTGGCGGATTCTGCAGATGACTGTCTTGTTCGACGATACTAGAGTTACGGGGTCTCGATGGGTAGCGCATTGTGCTTACTTTGCCAAGACATTCGGACGCTTTGAAACAGCCATCTACATGTGTTTGGAATCCAAGTACCCAATTCTATCCTCTACATGTCGTAAGACTCACAAAGCACTAGGACTAAGCTCCCGCTTGACCAGATACATACTCTCGGGCCACCACGTCTCCCCCGTCTCCGCCAAGCCCAGCGAATCCTGCGTCTTCAGCACGGCCAACACCTGCCCCAACTCCCACTGGCCGATCCCCCCAATCCACCACACCCCATCCAGCAACATAACCAGCACCAGCCAGTGTGCAAAGATATCCATCGCCAGGACATGCGTCGCCGTCAGCACTCCCACCTTGGCGAAGGCGGAGCTTTCCATCCCCATGGACGAGGAGTCAAGAACCGACTGCACGAGACCCAGATACTCCGTCGGCGCTTTATTGAGGAATGACATGATGATCCGGCGGAGGATCTGCGGCGCCTCCATCGACGTCACGCTGATCATGTATTTCGCGACCCAGGGCGAGACGCGCGCGCGTTTGTGCAGGGCTAGGGCCTGGGTTTGGGGGCTGGTTGCGGGGGTTCGGCGTAGGGTGAGAGCTGCTGCGGCGCAGTGCTCGAGGATGGAGACTGTTTCGATGGATGCGTGGAGTTGGGCCATGTTGTTAGATCGGTTCGAGTCTTTCAGGAGAGTGGCTGTGGTTTCTGCTCTCTTACGTAGACGTTCGAAGGCTTGGGTGTAGGTTGATGCCACAATGGGCAGGAAGAGACGCTTTGTGTGCTCGGAGGGGCCGTCTTGTGGAGACATGACCCCCGGGGTGTTTAGGGCTGTGCTAGGGAGACTTGGCTCGGTATGCATGGCCGGACTAGCTCCGTCCGTCGCATTCACAATGTCATTCAGCACCGCGGTAGATGCCGTATGTGCGGCACGGGTAAACGAAATCCACTGCGAGTGCTGTGGCAGCAGCTCACTCGGCAGCCGTTGCCCCCGCTGCTTGGCCGTAGCGGCCAAGTGAACGCGGATGGAGTGGCTGGCCGAGGCGTACAGCACCATCAGGGCCGCATTGGCGAGAACGTGGTCGTACATCTCCGGGCTCTGCATAGCTTCCTGGATGTGGCGGAGGGAGGCACGGTGGTGGCGCTCGGCTAGCCCCAGTAACTCGCGGATCTGCAGGAGGCTCTGCGGCGTCGGGGCCTGCTTGGCTATGTCGTGGGACTGACATGCGGCTGCCAAGGCAAGTAATGAAGACATGACGGCCTTGCTTCTGAAGGCGAGATTGGGTACGCCGACGGAAAGTGCGTAGAGGTCGAGCTGGTCGACCGGGATGATGTGGCTCGTGTGCGTGAGATAGTGGGCTAGGAGGCTTAGCTCGGTCGCATCGAGGCAGTTGGGAGATTGCGGCCCCAGCCGGAAGGGGTCCAGGCTTGCCTCATCCGTACTCGAGCGTGACTGGGAGGCAGGGTATTCATCGAAATAAGGCGTAGGATCTGACCGTCGATGACGATGACGGTGATGATGTGAGGGTGAGCCGGGAGACTCGGGCCCGGAGATTACATGCAGGTCGGAGACGGGCGAATGGGCCGCTGACTCCGGCTCTTCTGACAGATAGCCATCGCTGAGAGGGAACGGATATCGGCAAGTATACGAGCGCTTGGTACATCTGGAGCAACTGGGTCTATTTTCGTCGCACTGGGGGGGATTGACATCAGCACCGTGCGGGCAGAGCCGTAGGGTTCAGCCATGCACTGTCTCCGTACAATACCTTCTTCCGCTGCTGCTTGCACCTGAGGCACCCATTCCGGGATTTTTCGTGCGTTCTTCGGAGTCGGTATCCGCTAACTTGCAATGATTGATTGGCCATGGTAAATGGCCTAATAGGAAAAGCGCTAGAGGATTGTGCTCAGTCGCCGTGCGAATGTGGATTGTCGGTGGGCGGGGGAGGAGGGAAGAGGGAGCGTATTAGTAAAGAAACCGGGGCGAGGCTGAGTCGACTGGCTTCGGCGTCCGCCCCGCTAGCCAAGATGCGCCCAGCAGATTCAGCACATTCACCCTCGTGTTGCTCGTCAGCAAGAGGCTCTGCCTAACTTAAAAAGAAGGTTATTTCAAATACTTCGGTGGGGGTTTCCTCCTCCACTATATGGATGAGTCAGCTGTTGGGCGCGATGGCCAGGTAACAATGCAAAATGCAATGCGCATACACGTTTCCACGGGCTTGGCGCTGCAAATCTGATCAGTCTGCCCACAAATCTCTGGTTACCATGGTATCAGATATATCAGAGCCTGAAGATGCATGATTTGGAATTGCAGTTCCCGTGTTAACCACCCCGATCGTGGCTGTAACAAATGTGTGTGAACCAGGTGACTGTCCTCGGGATGATCGGATAACAGGAGAAAGAACTGAATAAGGCTATCGACCGATCAGGAATGGTGAGAGAACACATCATTCACTAGATGCAGAATTCCGATGTAGTGGTCGATGTATCGCTCCCTCGAGCGATGATAAGAAACCTAGACTCACTCTATCCCGCAGCTTCGCTTCCAGGCACACTTACCTAGTTACATCCAATGACAGGGGTAAAAAGCTACTATACAATGACTACTGTCGTCGAAAATTTGACCAGTAAAGCTCACGCACAACAATGAACGATCTAATTATATTTCAGTCTATCAGAATGTCTATAAACTAGTGAGGACTATCCTCATTAGAATCGAAATGCTCGCGGGCCCACGGGCTCCGCAACCGAATCGCCCTCCCCTTATAAAAGAAGATGAACGGAATCGGGACCAGCAAAATCGCAATGAATCCCAGCAGACTCGATGCCCACTCGTAGTCCAACTTGTTGTACATCTGCGTCGCGAACAGCGGAAACCCGGCGCCCACGACGTTCCGCACCAGAATGACCCCCGCCAGCGCCGAGGCTGAGTAGGTCTGGTAGCTGTCGACCACGTAATTCAGAATACTCAAGATCACAATATACAGGCCCGCCCCAAAGAAGACCGAGGCGATGATTGGGACGATCCAGTGCACCGAGGCGTAGCTGGTCCAGCCAAACCAGAAGAGACTGATCGGGATCAGTAACGCGCCCAGGCGGGCCATCCACATGCGGGCTTCGGGGACACTGAGGCCATCGTGCGCAGCGACGGCGCGGCGGTAGTAGCGTTCTTGCAGCGGGTGGGCGGCGAAGGCGAGGAAGGGGCCGATGGCGATGCCCAAGAAGCAGAGGCCTTGTTGACCGACGTTGAAGCCGTGGCCGTGGGGAGCACCAAACACGAGAGGAAAGGCTTCGTTGAAAAGGTAGACGAGGCCGTAGAGGAAGCCGTTGAAGATGGCCGAGAAGAGCGTGATGGGCTCGGTGAACAGAAAGCGGACGGGCCGCGTCAAGGTGATGGCGAGCAATTGGTGCAGCCCCTTGCGGTCGTCGCCATGGATGTCGTCCAGCGACTGCGCCGACCGCAGTCCTTCCTTTTCCATCTGGCGACGGATCTTGGCCGTCTTGCGCTGCAGGCGGATGGAGTGGCGGGTCTCGGGGATCGTGAAGACTAGTACGATCCAGAACCCGCCGCTGATGGCCATCATAATCCAGAAGATCCATCGCCAGCCCAGGTCGAGGCCGATGTAACCGCTCATGACGAGCGCCAGGGGCGGACCCGCGGTGCTGCTGAGACCGTACACCGCCATGGGCCAGCCACTATGGTCTCGCTCCCACAGGTCACTGATAGTACCTCCGGTGTTGGTCAAGGGGGCACCACCAGCCAAGCCGGCGATCAGACGACACACGAGAATGGTACCAATGTTGGGAGCCAGTGCCAAGGGCAACTGAAAGATACACAAGATGAACCAGGAGACAATGTAGATCGGCTGGCGGCCGAAGTACTCCGACAAGGGGGCGAGTAGGACAGGGCCAACGGCGTAGCCCAGGACGTAGAGGGACAAGCACAAGGTGGTGACCTCACTCGAAACGTGGAAGTGATCGGCAATTTGGGTGGCGCCAGAAGAGAAAGAACCACAGCACCAGGTGGTAATAACATTGAGCATGCTCACGAATACGGTGATGTACCACTTGCGCCAGAAGCCCCAGCAGCGCGGATTGTCGGGGTCATGGTGGTCAAAGGTGATGCGCAGCGGCAGGGCAACGTTCGGTTGTTGGCGGGCGCGGATAAGTGCCTCCTCCGCCGTCACCACGACGGGCAGCGACTCATGCTGCTCCGTCTTCTCCAAGTCCTTGTGGTTCAAAGGGGCAGCCATCATGGGCAGGGAGAACCAGAGAGGAGATACGAGAAGCACAGAAGATCCAGGAACTGATGGGTTTATGTCTGGGAGGGGAAAGCTTTAAAACTGACAGAACCAAGTCAGATCTGGCCGCCGGTGACGTTTCTGCTGGCATTGCTGCTGGCCTGGTTTGAATTTCTCCGGTGAACAGATGACCGAGTGGCCAGGCCGATAGGTGGGCGGGGTGGGTCCGCGAAAGTTCTCCAGAGAAAATGGATGCACAGAAGCATGGATGGATATGGAGAATCTCCATGCTCTAATCTCCAATGGGCAGTCGGCAGACGTTCTGCTGACTTCGAGGGAAGGAAGGGTGGGGATTGGAAAGTTGACCGCAGACGGAAAACAAGCCTCGGACAAGCTTTCTTCCCAAGATGAAGTGGCGTAACTTGAACTTGGTTGAACTTTGGTTGAGTAAGTGAGGAAAGGACTTTAGCCTAAAGTCCGGCTATGATGAAAACACCCACAGTTGATTGGTGCACGGATAACATGGGGAGGGCTGAGTCATCCCCGCACCCCGGGGGGTAAAGAGCCTGGTCAGGTGATCTCACGTGATGGCTTCCCAAAGCAAGATTGCCGATCGCAGTCTTTGCTTCCTTCCCTGATGCAATCATCGGTGAACCGCCCCTCGGCAGTCGGCATGGTCAAGATAGACAGGCTGATAACCTGACTACCAGACGAGTAAAAAAGACTCACCTGTCTGCAAAATCAAGCATTCTGTTACGCAATGAAGCATTTCACCCCCACGGCCCACCCTCCATATCTCTCCTCCTCCTGAGTCCTCCTACTTCACCTTCCCCAAATTCCAGCCTCGGTCAGCCTGGGGCCCCTCTTTTTTCGTTTCGGTTTGCTAATCAACATTGCTCATCGTCATCGTCTCTCCGTCTTTCCCGAGGGGCCAATCCGGTCTTCGGGCACTGCTGACTGATTCACGTCCTGCCTGGGGCCGGTCACGGCTGTCTCCTCGGTCCGAGTCACTCCTCGTTTCTATGCCTGCTTTAGGCCAACGGAAGGTTTGCCGGTGTGACACCCAGCTTTCTGGTCCGGTCGGATACTGTTTCGCGCTCGTGAGTATCGCTCAGTGACTCTCATCCGATCTTCTCCCGTGACGGACGGGATATTCTCAGGCCACGGCTTAGTCGAAACACAAGGCAGATACACACTCAGGTACCGTGTCCCCCTGCGGTCGGGCATTGTGCAGATGGGAAGGATACGTGTGTGGCTATCCCCAGGCCGCTGTTGCGCAAGTATCACGGTGGTGAGATGAATGGTGGAACAGCACCAAGTTATGCAACCGTCCTATCCAGAGAGAATTAGGGAAGCTACGGGCGTTTCACCTTTGCACACCTGGTTTTCTCCTGTCCTAATTTGATCTTCATTGGGTGGTTGATTTGGGAGAATCCCGACGTTGACTGTCGGTCCCGGTGCATCGTCGTCGTCCCTTGATCTTCCCATCGCGTTCAATCTTCTACCTTTCGGTCACTGAACTCCCCGTAATGAGTCCAGGTTCGATGGGTGCTTAGCAGAACACCGTACTGTACACACGCGCGTATCTCTCAGTGCCGCATTGGCGCTTTGTTGTTGCACTTGTCGTCAGACAAATAGACACCGATCTGTAGCAGACCGAAGCACACGTATGACATAAAATTCATGGCAACACAAGCCTCACGGAGTAAAGTACCGGACCATGGCCTCCATTGTCAAACATAGGACATTCAAAGCAACACACGCGCAACGGGGCCAGGTCTGGAGCCCAGCATATCCCTCGGAGTCGGATATAAAGGCTCAATCGCTCCTCTCTCGGTGCTCAACAACAATCACCAACTCATCTGCATCCACACCACAGATACAATCAACAGCATCAGCACCATGCGCTTCACTCTCGTCACCGCTTCGGTTCTCTCCCTCCTGGCTCTGGCCACGGCTCGCGTCATCAGGCGGGATATCCCCACCATTATTCAGGATCTGACCCAGATCAACACCGACATTGGCTCTCTGAGTGCTGCCGTCTACAGCTACTCTGGAGGCTTGCCCGCAGCCCTCGAGATCCAGACTCAGGAGGCCGCGGTCGAGCGGTCCCTCGACCAGGCCTCTGCCGACGTCAATGGCACTGCGGTCTTCACGGCCTCGGAGAGTAGCCGGGTGACTGAGGCTCTGACCCAGTTGGAGCCGGTCATGCGCAGCTCCATCGCAGCTTTGGTCCTGAAGGTTAGTCGCATCTCCTCATGCATGCACTTCTCATGTTCTTCATCTTCATGGTTATCTATCTTGACTCCAACCGTGGCCCACCATGATTCTGACCAAGGTGTAGCGGAATCTCTTCATCACCGCCGGCGTGGGAAGCACCATCCGCACCAACCTCCATGCGCTTCGGGTCAAGACCGATGGTCTGTCCGTGGTCCTGCAAGCCAAGGCGGCCGGAACCGACAAGGAAACCATCCGCCAGGGAACCGGTGATGTTGATGATGCGTACGACAATGCCATCGATGCCTATGACATGCAAATGTAGGGCCTGCTTCCCATAGCTAGTTATTGCCATCCACGATGCCGGATTGGGGGGATGGTATAGTTGGCATAGTGAGAGTCGGGACTCAAAATGAGGTGCAGACACTGTCGGAAGAGTTTGGTTGTTCGAGTATCGCATGGGTTAGTGGAAGTCAATCAGATTGTCTTGAAATGATCCCTCGGGACGACACTAGAGTAATGCAAGTTACTAGTCTCCTTCCGTTCGAGCTTTCGTTCGTTCATGTAATGTTTCTCGAGGGCCTATGCCAATGGGATGATAGTCCTGGTTAGGCTTCTGCCAGTCATCATCGACTTAGCCTGTAGTCTTCAAAAGCACAAGAACAACTGGGATGGTGAGTTTCGCCAAGTGAGCTCGATGGTTGATAGACAATTCTCATGGCAAGAGTCTATGCATCAGGCTTCACAGAGCTGCAGAATACTTCATTGGCTGTACCAGTAAATAGGCAGTGTTGGCGGTTTTTGAATGATGTTGCTCTTGTCAGTTGTGCAATCATCGCCGCGCCGCTATGTTACTGCGGCTGAATCGACCCGCGGAACAAGCCGATTGATGTCCTGTCACAACTCCAATCCATCGATGAGAATCCAGACTGATATGAGACCGCCAATCGTAGCAAAGAGAAAAGAAAATGTGGGAGGCGGGCTCCCGTCACATTCACAGCTCGGCCATCTAGGGCAGTTTATCCTCGCCGCGCGGGGTTGGCGTTGTTTGTTGTCTTCATAAAAGCAAGCGATAGCATTTTTGCAGAGGTCCAGGGCATAATACCATTTTATGTGCCTTCAGGATGACATACGTGACATATAAACATCCCATATGCGAAGGCTCTGGTCACTACTAAGTGATTACCATAGGAGCAAGGGTACCAGGTATGTCTGACCCCAGTGTCGATGCATGGTCACATGTCAGGCTGATCAATAGACATTTGTATGGCCATTGAGCTCCTCCGTCACGCACCCACCACCAACTTCCTCATTGTGGAAAAGGACGGCGATCTTGGAGGGACATGGTATGAGGGCCGGTATCCTGGATGCGCATGCGACAGTAAGTGAACACATGACACCCGATAACCCGCAGCAACTCATGAACGTATAGTCTGCAGCGCGCTATTTTCGTACGATCAGCGTGGCAAATGGACACGAGATTACCCTGCCCAGGAGGAAATTCTAGTATAAGCTTGCGCCATATCGAGATGTCGACCATGCACTAAACCACTGAACAGAAGCACCTTGATGAGGTTTCGAGTAAATGGAATCTGCGTCATCATTCTCGGTTCGATTGGACCGTGCATAGAGCACATTGGGACAACCATCAATCACAATGGAGATTCACGTTTCCACTAGTAATCTGGGGAGTTCAATGCAGCCGCAATACCAGCTCACCACCGACTTCCTTATTTACGCAGCTGGACAATTGAACATTCCTCGCTACCCTAACATTCCAGGTCTCGGTAGCTTTGTCGGCAAGCAAATGCACTCCGCCCGATGGGATAGCACCTACGATGTTGCAGGCAAACGGATCGCTGTGATCGGGAATGGTTGTGATTCTTGGCATGGAAAATGAAGAGTCAGGCTAACGAGAAGCAGGTGCCTCTGCAATTCAGATAGTTCCGGAGCTGGCCAACACCGCGTCACGGCTGACGGTCTACCAAAGGTCACCTAAATGAGTTATCCCTCGCCAGGACCGACCCATCGGGCCCTTGAGGAACTTCTGCTGACTTGGGTTGCACGCGTACGCTGGTTGAAGCGCGGGGTGTTGATGCGCATTCGGAAGTCCCTCCATGGGTACCTCACAAACCCGGACTACTCTCCATCCCAGATCGAGTGGATTGTGCGATGATGAAATCTCAACTGCCTAATAAACCAGATTTGTGGAACACACTGACCCCGCGATACCTGTTCGGGTGCAACTGCATTCTCCTCTCCGATGACTATTACCCGGTGCTCAATCACAAGCACGTTGATCTGGAAACGAGGGCCAGTCGGCGGATCACAGCCACGGGGATTCATGTGGAGACGGAAGAAGTCCAACCGATCGATCTGATTGTACTGGCAACAGGATTCCACACGGTCGACTTCTTGTTTTCAATGGACATTTACGGGCTGGATGGCCGTCCGTTGCGGGGTTTGTGGAAGGCGGGCCCTCAGGCGTATCGAGGGCTGGTAGCGGAAGATCTCCCCAATGTCGGTGTACTCTATGCGCCGAACACAAATCTCGATTAGTGGATACGAGAGGGGAGTTATGCTTAAGACACTGACCAGGCAGGCCATAACTCAGTCATTCATATGATTCAGGCTCAGTCACGCTATCTCGGAAAACTGATTACCGCGGTGGTTGAAGCCCGGTTGCACGGGCAAACATGGCGTTGCGCATCCAGCCCGATGTGCTTCGGGCATATAACGAGCAACTCCAAGACCTCTTGAGTTAAGACCTCCTGGGCGGATGCGCGATGTAGCAGCTGGTACAAGACTGAGGGCGGACGGATTGTGCACAACTGACCGAAGAATGCGGGGCAGTATCAAGCGGAGCTGGCGCAGATAAATGGGACGATTTTATCGTGGAGGGAAGCGCAGCAAGGTGTGTTCGCAAACTAGCCGACAGGGCTAGCGACAGAGTACGATGGTTTTGGATGAGCTTGGTCGCAATAGGTCTGATGTTGGCGACAATGATCATGGATGTCACAAGTGAGCGGGCGGAGGGTGTTTCAACTGCCGGTAGAGTTTAGCGAGGACGGTGGCTCAATCGGCCATGCGATTCGGGGACTTATGGAGCGACCAATGAGTGTCAGCAAATACAATAAACTGTAATATTCCTAAATTCCTGTAGGTAGTAATCTGGGTGCGATCGTCTGAGCAAGAAGATGAATGATCGTGCTGGTGATGTTGTTTAAAACTGGTGAGAAGTAGATGAGGCGGGGGAAGGGAACCTACCGGTCGCGGCGGAAATATATTCCTGGGTGTCACGAGTCGGATTGCCAGTTCGAGCAACAACATAAACAACTGAAGTATTTATCAGCAAAGTACGGAGGATATATACAAGAACTGAAATCATAACTGCAACGTATCGACTATGGTGAATCTTCCTACGGTCGGAGATGAATCTACCAAAATTATATTATAGTGGTAGTGATAGATTGTGCAAATGAACCTTTCTAATGACAGGCGTGGGTTGCATTCGACTAACAGTAGCTGCAGCATGGCCCAGAGGTCTGAGCCCGGAGTCACGAGATAGGTACTGTACAGTCCAGCCCAGTGGACAGCACGTCAATTCTGCCAGTTGTTTCATCAGCCTGCCAAAAGGCTGACTGGCCCCAACAGGCAGAGTGACTCTGGCGGCCAGAGTTCCGGCAATACGAAAGCCAAGGCGAAGGTGTCACCGCCAGCTGGGGTCCGCCAATGCGCCGCCGTCTGGAAGCCCCTCCCGGTGATCTCCGGCCTGAATTTTGCTCCAGGACCACAGATAGTCTCAACTATCGCGGTGGATAGGCATCTTTGAAATTGGGAGCGGATACCCAATACTGCCACGAACCCCTAAGTTTGTATGGCAATGCTTGGGAGTGAACGGGGTGAACGGGATCGACTCTTAGTTGGTGTCGGCCAGTGCATCCGGATCGACACCCCTTAAAATAAATAAATAAATCGATAAAATCGATAAGTAGCCGTCAGACAAGCAATCCCGTTGAAGTGATCGTGCCGCGGCTGCTTCCCGCGGCACTACCATCAGCCAGTCCCTGCAGGAAGACTGTCGGAAAACAGCAGGAAGCATATTCGACACTGACCCTGAGCGAGGGGGAAGCCCCCAAAGGCAAAAAGGGGGCATTTTGCTCGTGTTCAGGTTGGGGACTCCATGTGGCAAGGTTGGACTGACAGCAGCAGGCAGAACTGGACTGGTGAGTGAGACACCCACAGGCAGTGCAGGAGTGCAGGAGTGCCTGCGCCTGCAGGGCAGGGCAGAGCAGCTGTGGAGAGGAAATTTGCAGCGAGAGGGCGTTGGAGAATCTCCACATGAAAGGCGGTGATTGGGCGGTGTAGGGACTTGCCGTCACCCAAAAGGGGAATGAGGTCACCTGCTCAGAACTTTCGCTGACTGTCAGATTGCCTATCTGGGGTTAGCGGGCCGAGGGGGACCCTGAGTGAATTTGCCCGGTGTTTGAGAAGAAAAACTCTACTAGGTACTACTACTAGGTCTCGTCCGGCCAGGGGGTGCCAAAATAGATGAGGAGGGACTGCGGAGAGCTGGTGTCAATGTCTATTTACTACCATATCATGTACTGATCGACTCATGGTTGTTTGCTGGAATACTCATCGGTTGAGCACAATGATTCTACACTACAGACAGTAATGATTGCCCCTGTCTCAAATCCATCCGATTTCCAGACCCTGCAGCCTTGGCAGGGTGGCTGATTGGGTGCCCAACTCCACTCTTAGGTTCTAAAATTACCGCGGATGAAGAGACGGCACCAATCACAACCTCAGGGTCTATGGGCATTCAGGGTCCATTTCGGCCCTTTGTGTACATCCAGTAGGGTCTTGCGAGACGATGGAAAATTGATATGGAGGTATGGACATTCACGCACTAAGCCTCCTAAGCAGCTCCAACCCGGTCAATAATTCGGCCCCAGTTTTTTTCTTAGCTGTGAGTTTCTAATGAACTAGCTGGTCTAGTCAATGAATGGATTGCGGCTCCGATCTAAGTCTCCTAAACTCAGCCCTTTTTCTCTTCTTTTTTTTTCTCAATTTGTTCCACTTGGGAGCTGCCATGCGGCCATCATCCCATTATGATGCGCTAGCCGTGTTTCTTTCGTTCTTTGTACATTAAACCACTGTGTCTCCCCTTTCCCCTCTTTGGTCGACTACTATACATTCACACTCACACTCACACTCACACTCTCTCCTTCTTCATCTCTTTTCCCTCTTCCCATCTTCACTCTCCCCCCCCCCTCTCTCTCTCGTCCGGCCTTCCATCCCGGTGATTCATTCCAGCTGGCTCATGGAGTGATTTGATGATTTCGTCTTCCTTCTGGTGTGCCATGTGATTTGATTCTTGTGGATTTCGTCAACATGAAGCTCGTTAACCTCAATCCGGCTCGTTGCTGCCTGGCCGCCTGGGTGCGGTTGCGCGCCTCGCCCTCGGAGGCTTTCGATCACTTCTGGGACTTCACTCGCCGCTATTTCTTCGCTCTCACCTTGATGGCCATGTTTGGTGCTAAGCTCCTGCATCTTTACGCTCATATCCATTCGTTACCTCCGTCCAAATTCCTCCTGTGGGGAGTCACCTTCTTTTGCCAAGATGTGGTCCTCGTGCTGCTGGTGCGCATCTTGACCCAGAAACTGCCGTGGCGGTCGGTCGCCGCCATCTCCGCGGTGATCGTTGTTCCGTTCAGGTAAAGATGATCTCTCTCCCCTCATTGACGTCCCCCGGCTTGGGAAAACGCCACATCACTAATCCTGTGGTCATAGTCTAATCATGTCGGGAATGACCGCCGCCAATACCTCATTCTATGTCTTCACCGGAGCCGAAATCCACTGGAGACAAGCCACCACCTTCCACCACGATGCTGCCGCCATGCGCACCCTCCTGACCGGTCTGACCGGCTTCTTGATCGTCGAGGGTATTATGCTCACTGTCGCCTGGTTTGTCGCCGCTCCGTTGCATCGCGCCGTGGGGGGGATTCTGAATATCTTGGCACAACCCTTCAAATGCTGTGCGGGCTGTGTGCGCGGGTTCATCCCCAAGATGACTCCACTGTCCGACCCGGAGCGTTACGACCATCTCTCCGAGGACGACTATCTGGACGACAAGAGTGACGACGGATCGTCCATTCACCTGCTGGAGCCCTACGGAGCTGTCGCCCCACCCAGGCCGCGGGGCCACTCGCTGGCACGTCGCTTGGCCGTCTGGATCCCTTTGGTCGGCCTCTTCCTGTTGCGCGTGGTCCGTCCGTGGGATCCGGCATACATGTTCCTCTCCGAAGCGCTGCCCGTCGCTCCCTTCTTGGGACACCACCGGGTGTCTCCGGTTCGAGCAGAAGGGCTGCCGGGAGATTATGGCTGGTTGGAAGGACAGACGGCGTTGGAGCGGCCTCCACAATGGTCGTGGCTGCCGAAGGAGCCCCTCCCCGGCTTTGGTGACTGGAATCAATCCGACAAGATCCACCCACCCCCACGGCACTACGATCCCAACCGAGACCCTCTCCACATCTCCAACCTTCGGAGCCCACTTCTCGATCCCTTGCATGACGCTCTTTCTGGCGGTAATGTCAACATCAAACACGTCATCTTGCTCAAGCTCGAAAGTACTCGTGGCGACGTCTTTCCCCTGAAGAACGGCGCCTTCATGTGGGACCGCATTGCGGAGACCTACCCCGACAAGAAGATTCCTAAGGACGTCCAGAAGCGGATTGCCAACCTTACTAGGACCGCGGAGTGGCTGACTGGCTTCGATGCCGGGTACAAGCACGACATGGTCAAGGACTACGGACGTCGGTCGTACGGTGGCATCAGTGCCAGCAATGCCTTCACCACGGGGACCTACACTCTGAAGAGTCTGGTTGGTACCCTGTGTGGTGTGACTCCCCTGGTGGCGGACTTCAACCGCGAGTACGAACATCATATCTACCAGCCGTGCATGCCGCATGTGCTGACCGCCTTGAACCAACTGCCGGATGTGCGCGAGAACAACACCATCCCCGCTTCCAATGACTACCGCACCTGGCCTTGGCACTCCGTCTGGATGCAGTCCGTCACGGAAACCTACGATAACCAGGACAAACTGACTCCGAAATTGGGATACTATGATGTCATCACCAAGGAGACGCTGGAGAACCCCAAAGCGAAGCACTACCCCGTCAAGGAAAAGGAGGTCAACTACTACGGCTACCCAGATAAGGTTCTCGGCGACTACGTCCGGGACGCCATCGACGCTGCGGAGAAGAACCACACCCGTCTATTCCTGACCCACCTAACCGGCACCACGCATCACCACTGGGGCATGCCCAACGACACTTATGAGTCGATCGTGGGCTCGACCAGCTCAGGATCCAACAATGATCTCAACCGCTACCTCAATACCATCGGATACATCGACGAGTGGTTGGAGGAGATTATCGGCATCTTGAACGAGAAGAAGATCATCAACGAGACCTTGATCGTGATGGCTGGTGATCAGTATGTCCAGATCAAATATCTTACTATCTGACAATCTGCTAACAAATCTAGTGGCCTCTCCCTTCCCAACGACGGCGGTGTCACTCCTTACGACAACCCCCATGTCGGCAGCTTCCACGTCCCGCTGCTTTTCGCTCACCCCCACCTCCCCCAAGTCGAAGTCACTACCCCCGTAATCTCGCAACAAATCATCCCCACCATTCTCGACCTCCTCATCCAGTCCCACTCCCTCGGCCCTGACAGTGGCCACGCCGCGCAGGATCTCCTGTCAATGTACGAGGGCCAGTCGATGATCCGCCCGCAGATTCCCGAAAAGGACGGCCGGCAGAACTGGCAGTTCACGGTCATGAACACCGGCGGATCATGGCTGGCCGTGCGCTCTGCCGCCCGCCCGGCATACCGGCTGGTCATCCCGCTCGTCGACGACGTTGAGTGGCGCTTCACCGATCTCTCGCAGGACCCGATCGAGCTGCACCCCGTCAAGAACTTCAACCTGGTCGACTTGGCCAAGACATTGGAGGCGGAATACAGTCCCGACGTGGTCGGCTGGGTGCGGGATGCGGCCCATGTCGCCGAGTGGTGGGTCACGGAGAACTGGATGCGGTATAATTATAGACGCCCGGGCAAGGGGAAGGACAAGAAAAAGGATTAGATGGGGGGTTGTGTGCTGACTGGTTCACGGTTGTCCAGCAGCACTCTGTGGTGGTTGTCATTTGATGATGCACCCTTGTACAGACGATTTAATTTTCGCCTTCTTGTATATATTGCTTGACATACTTTTTTTGTTGCTAGCATTATGATTTGACGCGTTTTTTTTTCCGGACAATGGTCGGTCGGCATAGCATGCGAATGAACTTATCGGATTATTTTCAAGGAGACTTTGGAGATGTTCTCAGTATACCTTTGGTGTAGCTCCCGCTGTCTGCGCTCTTCTGCGACCTAGCCTTCAAGTCTTTGCCTTTCTGCGAGGTTTGAAGGCTTGAGTATTTGTGAAGCATTTGTATATTTTCTCCATGGTATGTTCATTGTGCTACTGGCTTCTTGATGATCGTTCTGCCGTATCGGAGTTGTGCAGGTCAAGTAAATATTTCTTGCTGCTTATCTGGAGTTGTCGGTCCGGGTAGTCGCCGGAGGTGAGTGAATGGTTCTTGAAGGGTTGCGTACTGAAAGATCAAGTCCAACCTGATGCTCTAGTAAATGTCCCCCTGAAGATATGCCTCACTTGGAGCAACGATCAAAGATATATCAATGGATAGGTGTATGCCAAGAGAGCATGAGTATTTATGTCACATAGCTCCTGATAGCTCTGATCAATTGTGATTATAGGCCTTGAAGCCGCCAGAAAAACCCGGACGCGCATGGCACCCGGACGCCCATGCCATGCGCAACTACAAAAAGGAATGACAGGAACGATGACATCGCCACATCGTGCAACAGTGTTCAGGCAGCGAATACGAGAGGCATAAATAGGGTCTCCTTTGTCAACAACGAGCACTTTCTCTCTTCTCCTGCATCCCTCACCATCCTTATACTCCTAATTAGCACTCCCCCTGCATCTTCATCCATCCACAACTACCATCAAACGACACACGCAAAACATCCACGATGTGCGAGCATACCATATACGAAGGCGGAGAGGTGACTTTCCTCGTCCAAGAGGATCCCAACGCTGCATCAACCCTATCCCCGACCATCAAGGCCGAAGACTCCGACGCCCTCGCCATGCAACTCTCCAACGTCGCCATCTCCCAGTGCCCTCCCCGGAAGAAAGCCAAGCACTCGCATGCTACCCAGGAGCAAGCCACCCCCCGCACGCAGTCCAGACCCAGACGCAACTCCCATCGCCATCGCCATCCCCATCCTCAGACAAAAGACAACCACCACCACAACCCCAAGCACAAACAACCGACCCCAACCCCCACCCCGCCTCCCACCATCCACAAAATCCACACCTCCAAAGCCCACCTAGCAAGCGCATCCCCCTACTTCGCCCGCATGCTCACCAGCCCGCACTGGACCGAAGGCCGGACCCTCAACCAAACCTGCCACCTCACCCTGACAGTCGACTGGCCACTGACCCCCTTCCTCCTCCTCATGCGCATCCTCCACCACCAAACGCACCCATGGCCGGAGAAGGTCGACCTCCCCACGCTAGTCGACGTAACCATCATAGCCGATTACTACGGGTGCGTGCACGTCGTGAAGTTCCACGTGAGCCCGTGGCTACACCAGCTGGAGCTCCGTCTGCCGCGCTGGTACACCGAGGAAGTTGTGATGCAGTGGATCTTCGTGGCGTGGGTGTACGGCCGCGAGGACGCGCTGCGGTGCTGCACGCGGATGGCGATCGAGAATGCCACCGACGAGGTGCGGGCGGATGTGTATGGACTGCCGGTTTGTGGGAAGATTATCGGTATCCCCCTTTCCCTTTCCCTTTCCCTTTCCCCTTGCTTTTCTGTACGTGTAATCGAATTACTTGAAGATGATGCTGACATACAGTTGGTGAGCAGAGAGCATCAACCACTGGCGCTGCAGGGCGATCTTCCGCGTGCGGAGGGCGCTGAAGCACATGAGGAGAGAGTTCCTTATGGATCTGCGTGGCGAGGGCTTTGATACGAATGCTACGTGGCTTGGGGCGTTGGAGATTAATTGCCATAGGGGACGGATTCGGTTGAGGGAGGAGTTTGAGGGTGAGGATGAGGGCGAGAAAGAAGAACCGTACGTGGGGGAAAGCTATCGCGGGCTGGTTAAGAAGATCGATGGGTGGAGGAATCCTGAGGGGTATGATCTTAAGGCGGCGTTGGATTTGCCGATTGTGATTCAGGGGGTTACTTGGAAGGTGATCCGGGAGTATCCTTATGCTAGGGTTGAGTGAGGTTCGGTGGGGAGGGGTCTTGATCTGGAGTTAATGAAGTTTATGTTGGACCGTAAATGGACTTTATCTGTGCTTTACATATCAGAACTGGGGTCTGGATGAGAGGGTTATGTGATGAACATAGTGCCTTGTCAAGGTTGTTGTTTAGTGAGGCAGGAATCCTATCAGTGGTTCTACATCAATGGGTTTGAGTTGCATGCTGAAGATACAAGGCCCTGGCTCGCTCCCTGTGGGTGATCAATGCTGCTCAGTGTACCTTGAAACAGACACTCGTCGTTTCCTTTTGTTGCTAGTGATGGTGTACAGTTTTCACGTCCACATTTTTGACCGAGACAGATCACGTGGGCTGTATATTGACAGCAGTCAAGGCTATGCAAAGTTTGAGGGCATTGCTCATTGCAAAATGCTGCGATCAACTCCCATCACCCCATGCTTGCGGAGGAGGTGTCCAGGGCAATTCACAACAAGGAAATTAAAGGTGCGGAATCGATACAACGGAATCGGCAATCTCTTCAGTCATTAGACACATCTGGAATTCACTACCGACTATGATTGAACGGAACTGAAGCATCAATGAGATGTATAGTTTTCCAGGTAACCTTCCATAGCAGTATTGGCCCAAGCTATCCTTCCAAATTAGGAAGAAAATAAGTTGTGAGATTGAGAAGAAGAACGGATTCGGGAAGATGGTGCTTGCAATATTCAAGTTTGGCTTCATGTTATGATCACTGCGTTTTGATCCATAAGATTCCAGGAATCACAGCATCGGCAAAATTTCTGCCGAAGTGGGGACCTTCATCGAGTATAGTTCGATAGCTTTAAATACACTTGGACGATCCACAACAGATGAATTAGAGTAAAACTAGACAAATGTACAGTAAATGGTGTTGACTGGTTGAGACGAGGAGAGGATCGAATCGATGTACTGTACTGAACCCTTAGCGAGCAGATAAAATGTAGGCCTACACTCGACCTCTACAGTGTTGAGCAGCTAATCTCATTGCACGGCCCAACACCCTCGTCTAAAACACCGATAAGGCCGCCACCCACCATTGCCAAGCAGAAAAAATCTGGAAGGCGAACCAAAGCTTTTCTTGCCAAGGCCGAAACACCTAAGAATGGCTCGGATGCCGGCACAGCCGTCCACCGGCCCCAAACCTGGAGTAGTGAGCCGCAACAAACGTGCGTCTGCCGATAAGAAGCGCTGCAGCGACAAATCATCGCCCCTCCCCAAGTTTCCATCAGCTAATAAATGGTCATGGAAAACAGTCAACTGCCGTGGCAGGCAACTTATCAGCAGTCGGCAGCTTTTTATACACCGGACGAAAAAATTCTAGAAGCGGGAACGGAATCCCACCGAGCCGCATACACCATGCCAGGGCCGCACCAATCAGTGGCCGGCGGAGGAGCGGTTACTGTCGGCAAGCCGCGCACAGTGCGGTCGGCGGGGCCAATCCATTACTTAATTCTAACCGCGGACAGCCACAATTGGACTACGCTCCTTTTCCCGCCCCACCCGCGTCTAGCGGGGTGGAGCGCGACGCACCAATGGCAGCCATCACCGCGTTACTTCCGCTATGGCCGCAAGCAGCAGCATCCAGGGCTGATCTCCAAACAGGGTAGCTACGACGGAGTCCAGATCTCAATTTCCCGTGGAAAACCATCAGGGCTCTTATCTGTCTGTCTTGCTTTCCCTTCTCTCCTTCTTCTCTTCTCCTCTGTTGTTGTGTTCTGGTGTCAGTGCTATTGCAGAGACTATCTAGTTCATCCGTTGAACCCAGTTTCAAGTCTGCATCAATATCAACAGCAACGGAGGAGCGGAGGTTTCACTCCCTGACCCACCAACCCGCCAGAAATTTTCTGTCCTGCAGCTGTCGGCGCGCCAACGTTCGACTCTCCGTCCGTTTGCGATTGTGATTCTGCTGCGCGACGTGTGCCTGTCCTCTCTCGACCTTTGCCCGTGACATATCGACAACGTGCAGACGACATGGCGACCCCGGCCCACGGCGAAGAGATCAAGAAGAATGATCTTCCTCCGTACGATCTCGAGGATTTGAAGGCGGTCGATGAGGGGAAGGAGCCCGATGCATTTGGTGACGAGGCCAATGCGGAGGTCAAGTACAAGACGCTCAAGTGGTGGTATGTATTGTTGCGCTATCCGCCGTCGACGAACTAAGCTAACAAACCATGCAGGCAATGTGGAATGTGTATGTGGCATGCGACAGATCCATGGCTAGATAAATACTAATCGCAACAGTCATGATCGCCGAGTCCGTCTCGCTGGGTGTTTTGTCCCTGCCCGCGACGCTGACTGCGCTGGGCCTGGTGCCGTAAGTCCTGCTGTCATGGCTGCTTCTCCGCATTTCACTCACAGACACAGCGCGATCATCCTCATCATCGGACTCGGTATTCTTGCGCTCTACACCGGCTATGTCATCGGCCAATTCCGCGAACGCCACCCCTCGATCCACAACTTGGCTGATGCGGGTGAGATCCTCATGGGTCGGTTCGGTCGCGAGCTCTTCGGTCTCGGTCAGATCCTGTTCTCGATCTTCATCATGGGCAGTCACATTGTCACGTTCACTGTGATGATGAACACGATTACCGACCACGGTACCTGCTCGATGGTGTTCAGTGTTGTGGCTTTCGTGATCTGTCTGGTTTTGTCGCTGCCTCGGACTATCAAGAACTTGACCTACATTTCTTGTGCTTGTGAGTACTTCGACTGAACATCAATTGAATCAAACTGATTTGATTAGCTTTCCTGAGTATCTTCACTGCGGTCATGATCACCATGATTGGTGTGGGTGTGCAGTACAAGGGTGGCCAGAACATCAGTGTCACCACCGATACGAACTTGTACCACGCGTTCAACGGCGTCACCCAGATTGTGTTCGCCTACTGCGCCCACGTGGCCTTCTTCGGTCTGATTGCCGAAATGGAGGAGCCCAAGGACTTCCCCAAGGCTTTGTGTCTGCTCCAGGGTTTCGAGATCGCTCTCTACATCACCGCGGCTATTGTCATCTACTACTTCGTCGGTAACGGGGTTGACTCGCCGGCTCTTGGCTCCGCTGGTCCGGTGTTGAAGAAGGTTGCTTATGGCGTTGCTATCCCGACGGTATGACCTGGCAAATTTGTCTACCTATCATCACTCGTGCTGACCAAAGCTTTAGATTGTCGGCGCTGGTGTTGTGAACGGTCACGTTGGCTTGAAATATATCTACGTGCGCATCTTCCGTCACTCCGACCGCATGGGCAAACGTGACTTTGTCGCTGTTGGTTCCTGGATTGGCATTGGCGTCACCTGCTGGGTCATCGCCTGGATCATCGCCGAGGGTATCCCCTCCTTCAGCAACATCGTCAGCTTGATCAGTTCCTTGTTTGCCAGTTGGTTCACCTACGGATTGTCGGGTGTGTACTGGTTGCACATGAACTGGGGCCAGTGGTGGTCTTCTCCGCGCAAGATTGCGCTGACCATCCTCAACATGTTGATCTTCTGCATTGGTGCCATCATCGTGAGTTTTTCGACCAGTCCGTCCCATCCTCTTGTATACTAACCTATACTAGTGCGGTCTGGGATTGTATGTCTCCGGCAAGGCCATCCACGACGATTCGTCCAAGTCGAGCTTCTCCTGTGCCAGCAATGCGATCTAGGGGAGTGAAGTAATGGGCTGTTGGGTAATGATGGATTGTATATATCGGTTGTTTATATATTGACTCGCTTAGATGAACCATAGATAGCATTGAGTGTTAGCCTTGTCATGAATGACATGCATAATGAATTCTTCAGAGAACTGCATCCATGTAACCTCTACCGATCCTCACGAACCAGATGGCGATACGGATTGTTCGGGTCTTGCTCCTCCTCTTCCGGCGACTGGATCGTCTTCCTCACGCGGCAGGGCGAGCCCACAGCCACCGAGAAAGGCGAGATACCGTACATCATGCCGGAGATCATGCGCTCGTATTTTTCGCTTTGGGGGGTGCCTCGTAGGTCCTGCGAGAGGGCGATGATTTCGGGGCGTTCGGATGGTGCCGCCATTGTGGGTGGAGATTTGGGAGGTTGAGAGGGGTAGGTTTGGGGATTGGGTGAGGTGTAGTGTGTAGATATTGGTTTTTAGGTGTTGATGATATTGTGAGGATTGCAGGTGTTTGTGATCTTGTATGCTTTACCTACAAAAAGTTGCTGATGCTGGGGGTGGTGATGCCCTAATCTCGATTTCCTCTTCGGGTATAAACTGATTACCTCAAGTTTACCAGTCCGTCCAAATCTCTCCTGCTTGTTGATCGAAGATCGTCTGATATTGGCAGAGTCCAAAGGTAACTCTGTGGTAATCCATCGCTCTCTGACCATTTTTAGTAGGTTGAGTGAGGATAAGTGAATTTGTTGTGGTTGGTGGAGTGATCGTCCAAGAGATTGGCCGCCCTCATTGAGATATCGCGATTGGTGTCCACGGTAGATTAATTCAACCGGATCAAATCCCTGGTCGCCTAGATTATGTACCCTCCTTAGTGCCTTTCAGTGGTGCTTCACATTAACAGATAAGGAGAACAAATCATCAATCAGCATGTTAGCTCAGGGGAAGAGCGCCGGGCTCATAACCCGGAGGACCCTGGATCGAAACCAGGACATGCTAAGTTGAACATTCTTTTTTTCTTCTTTTGCTTTTTGCTTTCACTCGGGCTTAAACCAGGGTAACAGAACTCGGATTAATCGGATCCAATTGGGTTGAACTGGATTGTGCTGTTTTCTAAAGAAAGGACTCAATCAAAATGACCTTGCATCCACATTATATTCACACCGAGGCCTAACTACTGTGGACGAATTATAGACACCAAATACGCTGGGTTGTCAAGCCATCGATCAGATATAAGTTAGAATGTATGCCCAATGGGACCAGGAAGCTAGTCTCAAACTTAGAACACGCGCCGTATCATCCAGAAGACTACTCACCCAAGATCCCGTACCTGGGGAGGTCGGCTGATGGGCGGATGTCAGCGATGAGAGAAAGTAAAATCTCATCAGACCATATCACAACCAGAGCTCTCTGGGTCATTAAAATATTGTGTCACAGCCGATGTATCCCCCCCAACATTTTGAATGTTATTTAGACTTGAATTATCACCCAGCAGAGCTTCTTACCAACGGCGAACAATCGACCCACTATAGTACGAATCTGAGCTTTTCCATTAACCCATGAAGGCATCTCCTGTGTTCACAATGCCCGAGAAGGATGTGGTAGTCATTGGGTATGTTATTTTGTTGTCACGTCGTCATTGGACGTTCATCTTCTGCATGCTCGGATGCAACTCATTCTGATTTAGGGCTGGCGTGGCGGGCCTGACGACGGCCCTTCTACTGTCTACGAAACCCGGTTACAAGACTGTGGTCGCCGCGAAGCATATGCCCGGCGACTCCGACATCGAATACGCGTCGCCCGGGGCTGGCGCAAATTACATGCCGTAAGGCTAAGCATTGAACTTGATCGTATCATTCCAGAGTAACCGAAATTGTTAGTGTTTCGATCCGCAACACAGAAGCTGCCGAATGGGACAAACACACCTGGGGACCATTGGAGCATCTGGCCAAGAACCACCCCGAAGAGGGTGTGCACTTTCAGGGTAATACATCTTGCAAATAAGATTGAATTTGCGTTAAATGTATACTGATACCAAGGCAGACTACAAGATTCACAGCTGCGCAAAAGACGTAGGCTCCCCAACGGCCAACTGGTTCGCGTGCACGGCGCCGCGACGCGCGCACGCCAGCACCGCGCACACAGTTTCCGGGATCATGGGCATGTAGATGGTCACGATGTCGCCCTTGCGGACCCCCTGTGCGCGCAGACACCATGCCAGGCGGCAGACTGGCTTCAGCAGCTCGCTGTAGGTAATGATGCGGCTGCCGTCTGCTGGGTCGTCAGGCTCGTAGATCAGGGCTGTCCGTTCCGAGTGGCGGATTGTGCGGCGGTCTACACAGTTGAAGGAGGCGTTCAGCTGGCCGCCTAAGAACCAGGCGCTGTCGCCGCTCGCGAAGGAGCCCAGATGAGTGGTGTAGAGGTCGCGGGTGAAGGTGAGGAGCTCGTGTGCTTGCTCGCTCCAGAAGGTCTCAGGCGAGGTGATGGATTCTTGGTAGAGGGCGTGGTAGTCCTCCAGGGTGTTTAGGTGTGGTTGGGTAGGGTGTTTGGTTCGCCAGGAGGGGTGGACTTGGATGGTTTCTGCTGCCATTGTTATGCAATTGTGTATACTCAGAATCGAGGTGAGTTCGTTGAAGTGTGACGCAATGTGTAGCGGATTGTATATAAGTCTTTGGGCTTCGTGACTTGCGTTTTGAGTCAGACTACACAAGGTCCGTCCATCTCACCGAGGCAATTCAGTCTTTGCCCTGAAGTGCCCCCGGCTGCATTATGCCTCTTGGCTCACCTGCCTAATGAGGCAATCTAACCACGACTCGAATCCACCTGCTCTGGTGATTCCATATGGCAAATGCAAGCCACACTAAACCCCGCACTAACTCCAACCAAATCCAAAGCCAGACCTTGATAATCGGTCTTCACCCAGGTCCCCCTCCGCTTCGATCACACGCGTACTGTGAAGACACTCTTCCTAGGACCGCATCTACAGCCCACTCACCATGGCCAAAACCATTACAACGCACGCAAATACTGCTGCTCGAGCGGAGAGGAACACATTGACATGTGATCCATCACCCAAAATTGCAGGGCTTGTGGATGCAGCCGTCGACCGGACAGGAGAGATAATCCTGAGCCATGCGTCCGGGAAAACAGGACTCGGCAAGGAAGACCCCAGGACCCTGGACACGATCTTCCTATATGGCCTCTTGCACGAAACTACTCACCAGGATTGCGTGTATGCAATTAGTCGAGCAGGCAAAGCTGGCGCTTACTTGCGGTACTGCGAAGTCAATCTCACAGAATCAAGCCAGAGAAAAAAGACAAGAAAACAAAATAAAACAAGGGGAAGAAATCGACCTAGCCCTTATCACTATTCCCTTATAATCAACACCAGCTGAGTTTGTTGTCGCTGTAAACAATAAACAACAACCTCGGTCTCACCGCGCAGCATCAGCCGCAATCAGCAGTATTATACACTCATATAACTTAATATCTCTACTATAGATTATTAACAATGGCTGTAGATTGTATTTTCTAAACCAGTACACTACTCCGTACCATAGTAAGAAATGAGAAAAGATGTGAAATAGAGCTCCGCCTCGGGCACCAATTGATATCAGCCTAAGGCCCCGAGCACTATTAAACAAGCTAGCCTAGCACACTAAAAAGAATTTCGTACAAACATAACCTGTTCAGAGGCACGTTTTGGTTAGCACAATTCTGCTCGTCCCGCAACAATAGTCTTTTATCTGTTATCAATGATATGAAAGATGTAATTCTAAAATGAACTGGTTTCGATTATGTTCATTTGATAGAACTTGAATCTCTCAAAAGTTCAAAAAAGATAGAAATGACATGTATTATGCATATCTCAGTTCTGAAACAGGGTAATGCATTACTTTTTCATATTGCATACACAAGATTCACAAACCTTACAACCGAAATTGCAACCTTCGATACCGCCAATCATCTAGCTTCCTTTCTTGCAAGACCTGTTCGTAGAATCACGTGCAGGAGAGGAAAACCTGTTTCTCTGGCATCCGCGGCTGAGCCAGGAACAAATGTCCTCCCCGTCCCCTCTTTCCCCTCTCAGGTTCACAATCTCTGTCAGGACGAGGAATAATGAGATAGTGAGATAGGGAGGGACATCATGTCCGCGCAAAGAAGCACCGCGAGCTTTCTCCCCAAGGCCGATGCAGCCATCCTGAGATACCTGAGGCAGCCAGCACCACTCCAGCAGGCCCGGCCCACGACGATTGGCCCGATCTTCGATCCCGAGAACCTGGATAAGCCAATCAGCGTCCTGACCCGCGAGATTGAAGCGATTGTTTACCCTGCTCCGCATCCCAACGCACCCACTTCCACTGCCACCAGATCCGACAAACCCCCGGGATTTGCGGGATTTGATGATTGTCGGTACTTGCGCGCCTTTCTCGCTGACAATGAGAGACTTAGATTGTCCATGCTATGGTACTACACCCGCGATATCGAGGCAGAAGCCGAACTGCTCGCCGGGCTCCAGGAGAAAGCCGATCTCGCAAAGGAATGCACCGGCTGGCAGTTCGCGGTGATTGGGATTCTCGATATCCATGTGTATATTCGCCTGGCCACTCACGGCCTACAACTCGGCATCCTGCCCCGCGGCGAGACAATCTGTGCACATACCGTCACTCAACCTCCAGGTGTAGGTTGTAGGCTAGACTTTTTTCCCAGGAATATCCACTAAACATCCCATCTAGAGTGTCTTCCTTCTGCCAGAGCTCCAAGAGGACTGGCGGTTCCGGACATGCCCATACCTCGAACAAGGTGGCCTCTACGCGTACGCCGGGGTGCCGCTCCGCCTGCAGCACGAGTCCGGGGTCACCGTTGGCCTCGGTTCGCTCTGCGTGGCCTCGAGTACAGCAGAGGACCCTCTCACGAAAGACCAGCAGCAAGCGCTGGTTCGATTAGCCGACTGGGTGGTCTCAGATCTGGTGCAGTGTACCCGAGCACGACGCCAGCGCGAACGGCAGCGAATGTCAGACCTTCTCACGACGGCGCGGATGGAACTAGAAAAGGGGGTCTCGGCGGATCCGGTCTTTCGGATACTCAAGACGATTTATCCTAAGGCCGTCATCAAGTCGCAGCCCACGACAGCAACGCATGTCGAGATGGAAGCACGCGACCCGATTCTCATGTCCGACCTCGAAGGCGGTCTCTGGGAAGATATCGAGTACCTCGATGCACTGATCGTGGAGGCGAATCACCAGCCTCTCCCTACGACAAAAACAGTCCGCGTCATGGCCGCCCCCTGCGAGAGCGCCAATGGCCCCTCGTTGCTCATGGTGGGAACCAAGGACTTTCAGCACATATTTGACGACGTCGACTCGTGGTTCGTGCAGAGCTGCGCGGGCCTGATCTCGCAAATGTGGCGCAAACGTCTACTGGTGGAGGCCATCAATGCGAAAGAAAAATTCCTCCGCGGGATTTCGCACCAGCTTCGCACGCCGATTCATGGAATCCTGGGTTCCGCGGATCTTCTCGCTGAGGAACTTCAAGCCGCTTTAGAGGGCGGCTCGGCTGATGACGCCCTCGCAGCGCCAACGGCAACGACAGTCCACAAGACCGGATTGATAGATTTCGCTGAATACTCCAAGTACCTTAACATAATCAAGATGGGCGGTCGCGATCTCGTCTCAATCGTCAATAACATGATTACCCTGAACCGATGGGTTGACATCGCCCTCAGCGACCGGCACTACGCCATGCACAGCATCGACAAGCTCGAGGCCGAGCTACACGCGGCAATCTCGACCCTGACCATCGGCGACATGCGATATAGTTGTGCCCTCTTCTTCACGCACGACATCCCGGCCGGCTTCGAGACCTTCTGGATGGACATCGATGTTCTCCGTGACAGTCTTCTCCCAATCGTCTACAACGCGATCCAACACACACCGGAAGGGATCGTCTCCGTACACTCAACTGTCGATCCTGAAACCAAGCAGTTGACTATCGACATCCGGGATACAGGCTTGGGGATTCAACAAGAGGATCAGCGGCGCATCTTTGAAGCGTACGAGAAGGTCGACGCGCATTCCGCGCGCGCAGGACTGGGTCTGACGCTGGGATCCAGATTTGCCTCTCTTCTGCACGGCTCGGTGGCGTTGATGTCGTCGGCTATTGGTCGGGGCTCACACTTTCGGGCGACGTTTCGTGACATCGAGTGTGCTTCTCAGGCGGACGGAACTCCGCCGTCGCTGGCCTCGAAGGTGAAGAGTCTTCCCCGGAGTTTCTATATTCTAAAGTCTCCGACTCGCGCTGGGTCGAGGCCTAGGCCTTTTGGTATATCGACGTCTTTATCCGACCACTTCGCGTCGATACTCACGCGCAGTGGATTCACCCCATCCGACTCTCTCGAAGATTGCTTCGTCATCGTCGACCCTTCGCCAGACACCGAGGAACATCGCGCGCGTCTGTCCCAAATCCCGGCGGACACGGTTGTATCCCTCTTGCCTCGGGCCTGCCGGCCGACTTAGACCCGCCAGTCCCTCTCGAACAGACGACATCTGCCAAGAACGTCATCCACACCAGAGGGCCCTTCTCGGCGCAGACACTGGCCTGGCTCCTCGAACGAGCCGACGCGCTCGCGGCGGAGATCCGATCGCCAGAGCCGTCTACCTCAGTGGTCCTTCCCATGCACCTGAAACGCCCCAACGACGATTCAGGTTCAGACTCAGACTCTCAACCTGACAACAATATTCGAACCCCCGAGACGGTCTCCGAAGAAGAGACAGAACCGGTTTCTCGCCCCCTCGCCACCCGTACATCACCCCGCCCAACAACCCTCATAGTCGATGACAACATCGTCAACCTCCGCATCATGGAAATGTACTGCAAGAAGCGCGGCCTCCCCTATCTGACAGCGACCGACGGCCTCCAGGCCGTCGAGATGCTCACGCGCCGCCGCCAGTCGTCCTCATCTCCCAGCACTGATAACAATAACGAAAGCGGCCTCCCGCCGATCGAGCTCATCTTCATGGATCTCCAAATGCCGGTCTGCGACGGCGTCGACGCGACGCGACAGATCCGGGCCTTAGAGCAGGAGAACGACTGGCCGCGGTCGTTGGTCATCGTGATGACGGGCCAAGATACGCCGGCGGATAAGACGGCGGCGACGGAGGCCGGGGGCGACGAGTACTTTGTGAAACCGGTGATCATGCGGCAGTTGGATGGGGTTGTGCGGCGGCATTTTCCGGCGTTTGAGGCGGGGGGATAGTAAGTTGGGAGGTGTACAGAGAAAGAAGGGGGGGGGGAGGTTGTCGGTGCTGTACTAGGCGTTGTGTGAATGTGTTCTTGAAGACTTACGCAGTGTTTTTCTATCTTAGCTTGGCTGGCGAATATGTATCGTATGTCATCCCACTAGCTCCAACGAACATTTGAAACGAAGGAGAAAATTCTAAGTTCTTGACATACTCCCATTTCCTCCACACTCAAGCTCATCAGCTGCAGCGCCATTACCGCATCTCTGCAGCGTCGCGGCACCCTGCAGACCAGACCATTTGGTACATTAGAGGCAGGCCGTCAGAAACGATTAGGGATAGGCGATATAGAACAGTTAATGGGAGTGTTGCACCGCTCCACTAGAACATTGTCAGGACACTGACCTGGGCGTCGTTCGCTCCAAAGAATCTTGATTCCTGTCAACAAATTCTTAATTCCTTGGTAGTTGGTTGGACGGATGCTTTGAACTATCTGAGTCCTCAACTCGCTTGGTATATGGCCTCAGATCGCGTGGGTGGACTACTCAGGAACGCCGACAATAAACACCGTCATCACCGTCGTCGTCATCCCCTCATGATCAGCATCAGCTGAAGCCCTTACCTCCTGAAAGAAGCACAGCAACCTCGGTCCGAACCCTCACCACGCAGCATCAGCTGCATTAGCTGCATCTGCATCGCCCAACCCGCCGATCTCCCCTTCAGCCAGCCACCCTGCACAATGACGAACACACCCCTCTCTCTCAACCCACCAACCCCGACTCCACTAAGAATCCAACCAGCAGCTGACATATGACACGTCCCACCTTGCCTCTAGTGCCGTGTCACCCCGATCCGTGTCACATTGCACCGCAACCGCAACCTGCATGAACCGAGCTCACATCTGATACCTCCTGGGCGGCAGCTTGACGAAAACGATCTGGTTTCGCGAACGGGTCGAGATCGACCAATTGGGGAATAACCCCGGGCGGACGATCGGTGGGCAGGGTTGAGTTTGGTGGTTGTCGATTGAGTTTGTGTCAGGTACTGTGATATCGGGGTTAGGGTTGGGGATCGAGGGGGTGGGTAGGGTAGATGATCGTACCCAGCAGGTGCACTCTGTCCATTGACCACAACTTGGAAGCCTTTACGTCCACTGTCCTCAACCATGAGCCCAAAATGAAGCTACGAGTGGTTTACCTTGAAAGGAAGAAAAATCTATTATCGTAATCTATCCGAACTCCGGATCCAGACCCAACCGAACCACCAAAATATACAAAGTAAAGGAAAGCTAACCCATGACCTTCTCGAACAACCGTCCAGCAACATCACCCCGTCGCACCGCCTCGTAAATCACACTCACCCACGACCCGACCGTCTTCTTGTCTCGGCCGTCCAGCTCCGTGGCTCCAGGGGTCGGATGCTCCACGAACCCCTGGTGGAAGGGCACGCCCAGCTGCTCCCGGACGAGAGAGTACAGCGCTTTGGAGCCGGCGCCGAGCAGTTCCGCCGTGTGGGGGTTCTGCTTGAAGGTCGCGGCGGTGGTGGTGTAGACGTCGCCTAGCACGGCGATGGCCTGCGTCTTCCACGCGGTGATATCGCCCAGCGCGATCTGGGCGCTGCCGGCAGCGGCGACGCGGTCGACGATAATGGGCACAGCAGCCTGGACGGTCTGCGCGAAGCGATCCGGCAGGGAGACGCGGGTGGTCGTGCCCCAGCTGGTGGTCAGGGTGGCCAGGATGGTCTCGATCAGGGACTCGAGCTCATCGCCCGGCAGGCTGGAGAAGGAGGTGCGGATGAGCGCGTCGATGCGCGGGCGCGCCGTCTCGAGGAAGCGCAGATGCAGCGCCCGGAGGTCCAGCGCCTGGCACGCGATATACAGGTAGGCGGCGGACATGAGACTCACCAACTCGACGGCCTGCATCGTGTAGCGCGCGCTGATGAAGGCCAGCGAGTTGACCGCCTGGTTGCGCATCTCGGCTGTCTGAACGTGCGCGCTCACGGGGTGGGCCAGGTAGGCCAGCTCGGCCATGTAGGCCGCCATGCTGATGTCGACCCCCTTCATCGTGAAGGAGCACGAAGGGTCGTCCGCAACCAGATTGGTGGGCAGCCCGTTGTTGTAGTTCGGGTCCACCAGCTCGGTCGCCTGCGCGAACAGGATCTTGCCCAGCATCTGCAGCGAGAGCCGGGTTTTCTCCATCGCCGAGGTCACGGCCGCCGCCTGGAAGTTCGCGCCGCAGTAGATCTCGCTGTTGGCCGTGTCGACGAGCGGGTTGTCGCACGAGGAGTTGAGCTCGGTGGTCAGTTGCCGGTCGGCTAGGAGGAGGTCCTCGAGTTGGGGTCCCACCCACTGCGGAACGCTGCGCCACGCGTAGCGGTCCTGGATCAGGCCGGAGCGTTTGCGGTCTTTCTCGCGGTGGACGCCGACGGCGAGGCGGGACCCTTGCAGCAGGGCGAGGACGTTGCGCGCGCATTCGATCTGGCCTGGGTGCGGGCGGGTGGCGGAGATGAACGGGTGGAAGGACTCCGCCGTGCCCATCATGGCTTCCACGCCCATGGCACCGAGGGCCTGGGTGGTGATGGCGAGCTGGTGGGACTCGTGCAGCGCCAGACTGGCCAGCGCGGCGGAGCAGGCCGTGCCGTTGACCAGCCCCAGACCCTCCTTGGGGCCCATGACGCGGCGGGGGATGCCGGCGGCAGCGAGGGCGTCGCAGGCCGACATGATTTGGGGGGCAACAGAGGGGTCTGCGTTGGCAACTTGGACGTAGATGTCGGGGGAGCCCTCGACAGCACCGGCGATATAGGAGAGGGGCATCAGATCTCCCGAGGCAGAGACGGAGCCGCGGAGGGGGATGATAGGAGTGATGCGGTGGCGGAGGAGGTCCAGGAGACCCTCCAGCACGTTGAGTGTGACAGCGGAATGACCACGCGCGTTACTGTTGGCGCGCACGACGATGGAGGCACGCACCCAAGGACTGGGCATGGCCGTGGGCGAGGCCGTCGAGGCCAGGCCCCGCGCGTCGCCTGTGGTCTTGTCCGCCGCCGTGAGCACACCAGCCTGCGTCAGCTGCAGCAAGGCAGCTTGTAGAGCCGAGGCCTTGTCCGTGCGTGAGTCAGCACTACCACCAAAACCAGTGTTGACTCCTAGAATGGCGTTAGAAAGCTTAACTAAAAGCAGGATGGAGGAAAGGTACCGTAGACGCAGTAACCGTGGTCGAGGTGATCCATCAACACCCGCACACTGTCGGTGATGGCTTCGATCACGGTGGGGTCGGAGGACAGCTTGGGAAGACAGCCATGGCTGAGTAGAGGTCAGTCTGAAGGTCATCTGTAATGCAACGCATGGCTGGGCCAACATACTAGGCAACAGCAACAACAGAGGCAATATCCAAACTGTTGCCATCCAGCTCGACGGCCGGGTTGGTCCGCAGCTCTTGTAACCGCGACCAGGTGCGGTGGGCTGTGGCCAGATGTGTAGGCGCTTCAGGAATGTGAGGCATGATGGGAGTGTAGTACGACGAAAAAGATTATGAACAGAACAAGAGGAAATCAGAAAGCAAGGTGGCTAAGAAAGATGGAAAGTGCGTGAGGAAAAAAAGCAAAACAAAGCCCTGTCCGACCAGCAACACAGAACGAGCACCTCTCATCTTTATAGGCGCTGGTCACTGCAGTGCCAGCCACGAACTCCCTGCAATCCATGTCATCCACTGACGGCATCGATTTGTGCAGCATCCATCTCCTGTCGATCTCACCTCCTGCTCGTATTGCAATCTATTCCGATAAGCCTCGCTGCAGGCGCTGATTTGTCCAGCTGAGCAGGGATTCTGCACTCTCAGCACGCCACCACGTCTACCCTCTGTTTCACAGACCCATGCAGGGGCCGATCAGTGGAGGAGCGATGAACTATCCATTATGAAAATTCCCGTCAATATCCGGGTCTTCTAAGCGACCCCCAGCAGGCCCGGATATTTTGGACTGCAAAGCTTGCAAAGCGTGCGAGCAGGGCAGCTGGGAAAGCTCAGCTGGGGTGGGAACCCTGTCCGTGCCTCCCGTGCCGACCCAGCATGTTGGACTAATTGTCCCGATCGGAAAAGCCCAATCGAGTGAGTGCAGATCGCGAACCACATGGTGAAAGTTATTCCAGGATGATCGGTGGGGGGCAGTGGGTTCCGGCACGGCAGGGAAGCTCGTCGGTTGGTGCGATGCCCATCCCGATCCTATCCAAGATTGCCGGGTGGAGTCTTTTAGGGCACCTTCCGTCACGGCAGATGCAAGATATTCAAGATATTCAAGATATCCCAACAACAGAACAGGAACTGGTGGAGTTGCTGCTCCATGACGATATCCTTCCGTGATTTTTTGTTGTTTTAAACTAGTCTAGTCTCGGCTGTTTTCAGCTTTTTACTTTTGCGTTTTGTTGTTGGTAGTTCTGTTGGAGTTGTCTTTCTGTTTCCCCTCCTGCCAGTCAGTAGCATCATGGCGTCGCCTTTTCCTTCGATTGAGATACCCAATGTCGACCTCTGGACTTTGCTGTTCGAGAGGGCCGACCGTCCGTATGCTTTAGATAAAAGTGAGCGAAACATTTTTCTCGAGTATCACCAAAGTCGGTGCGACTTGCTAACTCTACTGCGACAGCACTCTTTTTGGATCCCCTCAGCGACCATACCCTCAGTTTCCGCCAAGTCCGACAGCGCTCCCTTGCCTTCACCGAGGGGATCCAGACGCAATGGAACTGGCAACCGGGAGAGGTGCTGATGGTGGTTGCGCCCAACTCGATTGCCCTTCCTGAAATCATCTATGGCACATTGGCCGCGGGCGGAGTGGTGTGTCCGGTGAATCCGCACTACCGCGCCGACGAGCTGCGCCATCCCCTGACGGACGCGCGCGTGAAAGCCGTGGTAACCACCCAGGCACAGGCGCCCGTGGTCTTCGAGGCTGCCGACCGCGCGGGCCTGTCGCGCGACCGGGTGTTGGTGCTGGATGCGTTATCGCCTACGCTGGCGGTCGACCACTGCGATTCTCCCGCGCGCGATCGCCCGCACCAACCCCCGATCGCATCCCCAGAAGACCTCGCGTTCCTGGTGTATTCCTCCGGAACAACCGGCTTGCCCAAGGGGGTGATGCTCTCGCACCGCAATCTGGTCGCCAACCTGGCGCAAAACGTGGCTATCGACGGGGCCAATCTGACGGCAGCCGACCGTGCGATTGCCGTGCTGCCGTTTTTCCATATCTACGGTACGTAGCCCTATCTCTGTGTCGGTCGAAACAACAACTCACGATGCACGCCAAAAAGGAATCACCTACCTCCTCAACCTCACCGTCTTCATCGGCATGAGCATCGCCGTCCTCCCGCGCTTTCAATTCGACCCCTTCTGCACCACCATCCAACGCCACCGCATCACCTACGCCTACGTGGTGCCACCCGTCGTGCTGGAGTTGGTCACCAACCCGCGCGTGGCGCAGTACGATCTGAGCTCGCTGCGCATGACCCTCTCCGCCGCCGCCCCGCTGGCCCTCGAGCTGATCCACGCTCTGCGCAAGAAGCTCGACATCCCGGTGCGCCAGGCCTACGGGATGAGCGAGTGTGCGCCTTGCACTCATCTACAGGTACATCCCTTTTCTTCCAGCCATCCTCATCCACAATTACTAACACTGGACAACTGGAATAGACCTTCGAAGAAGCCCTCACCCACCCCGGCTCCGTCGGCCGCCTCATGCCCAACATGACCGCCACCTTCGCCGCCGTCCCCGGCGAGGATGCCCCCACCCACGCACCAGGCACAAAGTCCCTCCCCGGAGAGTTATGGGTGACAGGCCCCAACGTGTTCAGGGGGTATCTGAACAACCCCAAAGCAGACGCGGAGTCGTTCTCCGACGACGCTCAGCGCTTCTACAAAACGGGAGACGTGGGCTACGTCGACGCAGACGGAAACCTGTTCATCACCGACCGCGTCAAGGAGCTGATCAAGTACAACGGGTTCCAGGTGGCGCCCGCGGAACTGGAGGGGATCATCTTGGGGTTCGAGGAGGTGGTGGCGGATGTGGCGGTGGTAGGGGTGGCTAGCGGCACGGCGGGGACGGAGTTGCCGCGGGCGTATGTTGTAGTTAAGGAGGGGGTGCTGGGGACTGCGGAGCTGGGGAGGAGGATTGAGGCGTATGTGAAAGAGAGGGTGGTTAGTTATAAGCAGTTACGGGGTGGGGTTAGGTTTGTGGATGCGATTCCTAGGAATCCGTCGGGGAAGATCTTGAGGCGTGAGGTGAAGCGGTTGCAGAGGGAGGCACGGTTGTAATTGTACTCGATGTCTTGCGCATGGTATCTTGGTAAAGTGCAGGGGCATATATGCAACGTGAGATATACTAGCGTGATATAGCATCTTGGGATTTGTTTGTTCCGATATTTGTTAACCTGTTCAACATCTGGTAACTCAAAGTACTCTGCTCGCTATGCATTCTCCCGCCCACCATCCACAACCATGCCTAAAACAGAGCACTGTCAGGAAGGTCTACATCCATCAATACCTGCAATCGCACGACCCCAAAGTGCTGTCGAGATTCCAGCAGCTGCGGTACGGACAAGCTTCAATCACTGGCGCGATGATGACAATACCAACATCGTTTATCGTCAGTCGCTTCATCTTCCTCTCATCAGATCGCAGCCCAAGAAGCAAGGTCCTAAGAGGGCCCAGGCACTGCCAGTATGGCTCGTAGCTCATCAGATCCCACTCCAGCTCCTTAGGCACATCGCGGGATAACGCGGGGCTCAGCTGCCTGAAGCTGCACCCCGCATACGGGCGCTCAGGCAACGAATACAGCGACTCCCCATCCTGGTGCAGCTTGGGGATCGTTGCTTTGATAACGTGCATGCACCGGTCCGAGCCGCGATAGGTGTCGGAAGTGGGGTCGGCGTCGATGACGGTTGGTGATAGTATGAGCCTGTCCCTCCAGGCGCTATCGTGCAATAGGGGACAATCGTGACGCAACGCCGCCTCGATATATCCCCGGAGAGGCTTGAGAAGGTCCCTGATTGAGCGCTCTCGGCATTCATTCATCAACGCTATTTCAGTACGTCAGCCAAGGCCATCCACGCAGTAGCTTGGCTGTTCAGAAGAGAGAGCCAGGAAGGATGACGATCTCTGCGACTAATGAAAAAGAAGTTTCTTACCGCACACATACTCAGGGAGACGAAGCGGACGAGCACTGATTCTATCTTCCGAATGCCCGATCACATACGCCGTGACCTGCTCGAAGACGTCCGTGTCCCAAAAGAACCACGCCACCCAGGCCCACTCCATAGCCGTGTCGAGGTTGACCCAGTACGGATCCTTTCTCAGGGCCAGTGCGATGCTGGTCTCCATGTCGGGCACTCGATCCCACCCACAGCCAGAGTAATCCAACACGGTGGCCAGGTCTATGAATTTGCTGAGCCGGTCATAGCGATCGGGAGCGATTGTCTCCCCGTGCAGGATGTACATCATGTCGATGAACGCAGTCTCGCCGTAGAGGGTACCGTCGATGGTGAGGTGGTCAGAGCCTGTAGCGCTGGGAGACTGCGCCTTCTGCCTGGCGTTGTTGGTGAGCATGCGGTTGAAGACCGGGGACGCATCCATCAGAACTGCCTTCGAGACGATGAGGGTGCTGGTGCGGGTCTCCGGAGGGGAGGAGGGAACGGGGCATTCGATGTGCAGGGCTATCTTGTCGGTGGCATCGGGGCTGATGTAGATGGTAGAGTCGGATTCTGCGGTGCTGTCCGCTGGGGGCATGACCTGCTCGGAGGATGCCATCTTCGTGCAGTGGTTGAGGGGAGGGTGGGAGGGAGATGGTTGTTTGGTGGACGAAGGATTGTGTTTCTTCTGTTGTGCAGAGGGTGAAGTATTTATTAGTACCACGATTGCGCAGTCGCATTTCCCAGGTCGGTGCCTAACGGCAGGGTGAATCGCTCTTGTCATGCTCTGAGAGGAGACGTGCGTGATGATTGGCCGGTGCTCTTGGTGGGATAAATCAAACACGCCTTTAAGAATTAAATTCTTGTCGTTGTCTACAGCTTTCTCTTGTGGTAGTTTCCAGTTGTGCTTGACAGCCAACGGGTAGGATTAGGGCTGTTCTTGATTTATTCATCCCGCACTTCGAGCTTGGCGATGGAAACGACTGCAAAGTAACATCTATTTCTTGTCTCGAGGACATCGATCAGTGCCAGGATCAACTACGCGAGGCTATCCGAGTGCGAGCTTATCGATATGAGCGCGACAGGCGATCAGCTGCCTGGCCAGCGAGGCATGACGCCTTTGTCGGCTTCTAGGTATATCAGGGGATCCCTGGAAATTTAAAATAGATATAGGGCGACATCCAATATAAAGTCAGCAGTTATGAGTACTCCCGAGGAGTGTTGAACTCTTCTATGCGGATTACGTGGGGAGAGTTCATGGTACCTATGATTTGCGACTCTCGTTTTCTGATATATCATTCTCCTGCATCATTACATCAAAAGGACTCCACTAAAAGAACAACCAAGCAGAGCAGATCAAAAGACAAAACCAGGAGTACACAAGACACAACCACGTATCAACACCAAGGGTAAAAAGAAGTTCCCAACAAAGTCATTGACACCTACCTAGCCATCACCTTCAAACATTCCTCCAAGGTAACCGGCTTGATATTCAGCTTGCGGACAAACTGAGACACCGACCCAGCATCACTATGGTCCACAGTCTGGTACATTCGCTCGATATGAATAATCCCCATATCCTGGCACTGGCGTCCTCGACATTCCATTCCGACGAGCTTAGCAAAGCTCAGACCAGAGAAGGGTGCAACCGGATATGCATCGCGAGTGGCCTGTCGGACATCGAAATCCAACAATCCGCTCAGCAGCGTCGCACATTCGCCGCAGAAGCCCCGGTGGACCCATTCTGCGGGTCTCTCGCTGTTGTAGTGCATCGGCAAGCGGCGGATGATTGGGATCAGGGCCTTCTTCCGGGCGGCGTTGAGCTTGTCTGCATGATAGTCGGTTAATGACATGAAGAAAGCCAGGAGCGGAGTCATACCCAGCACGACGGGATGGAACGGCAGACCCTCGCCCTCGATCAGGTCGCCCGCAAAGTACACCACGAGATTGCCGAAATCTCGGAAGTCGCTTGATCGACGGAGTTGCCAGCAGACCCACAGACACTTCATATATGTCTCATAGGAAGGACTCAGAGTCTTCTTGACCTCTTTTAGCCATGCACGCATGGCGCGTCGAAATTCTGCCAGGCACTGGTAGTAGTCGACTAGGAGCGCCACTTCGGTGATTGTGTCCACATCCAGACCCTTGGGCTCTGGTCGGCCATGCATTACTTGGAGAAAAATGAGAAAGGGCTGCAGATCCCACTTCTTGATCTCGAATCGGATGTGTCCTTCTGTTGCGAGGTCGATAGTCTCTTTCCAGAGGCCGCTGAGCATTTGTGTGAATACGGGCGATGACAGAGCGAGGTGTTTTTCAGATGCTTGTATCAGATACTTGTTGGGAGCTTGAGGGATTTCAGAGAGGGTGCGTTCGTCTTTGAGGATCTCTTTCTGCGAAAGTCTATCTGAGTTTCCGATTTTAACATTGGGTTCGCGAGGGCTTACCTTCAGGGCTAGAGCGATTATTGACGACGGGTTATCATCCTTAGGAATCAGTTCAGCTAGGTTGATGTAGGAACGCTGCGAGCTGCATGTTCGTGAGCGCGCTGAAGCACCTCCAAAGTTACCAGATTCGTGAGCTCCTTGATAAGTGGAGTCTGAGGGTGTGGATGGCTCTTCTGTCAGAACAAAGATAACCTTTCCCTCAGGATGGAAGGAGTAAATGTTTGTGTCAGACATGATGTACGACTGTACGATGCTGGGTTCAAAGGAATATGAATATTTAGGGAAGAACGCAATGGTACAGGAAAGTTGTTGTGTGTTGTGTTGATTCATTTCATTTCATTTCATTTCACTTCACTTCATTTCATCTTCATATGGATCACGTGCTGTCCCCGGGCGACTATGGATATGATTTTAGGTACACTGAGTGAATATCTTCCAAGTAGATCTTATCATGTTCGCCTTGGCTCGACCCCGCACACCCTTTTTCCTTTTGCAGACACTGTATGACAAGAACAAAATACAGAAACGACCTTATTTCAGAATATGGGTTACAAAGCTTGATGATGCCACAAACCAAGACCTTGCCGTAAGTTATTCGGAGTTGATATAGCTTCTGTGGGTGAAGGTCTTCAGTTTCACTTCCACCGCGAGATTGCGGATTTTGAGGAATCTCTGTAAATCATACTTGTTGTTGCCACACTCTCCGTCCTCATACTCAGGGTTCACGAAGGACTCGACTTCTTCGACCAGTCTCTTATACGATTCGCCGATATATGGAGCCTTCGGCCACATGGGGTCTTTGATGCTGGCATCATAAAGATTTCTCTGAAGGTACCCCAACATAATGGAACTGAAGTGAGAACAACATTCGCCAGCACCCTTCAAAAACTTTCTTTCCGCTCTTTTCAATTTTCTAATGGCTTTCGCAATGGCTTGCTCTCGGTTTCTCTTAATCCTCTCTGCTCAACCGTCAGTAATGTGATTATAACAGGAAAACAAAGCTTCACGGACCGATAATCCTCCCTGGCAAGGGCAGATTGTGAGAGTGCACCATCTCATAACTTGTCTCAACGGCGACAAGAGTATTTGCCTCAAACTCTTTGTTCATGTTCCACACCCATGCCACATATATCCACTCCATCACTTCCTTGCCGTTCTCGGAGGGACTTTCTGTCGCGGTGAGATTGTCGACCCACTGCAGGGCGAAGTACCGGGCGAGTGGTGCACACTGGCAGCGGTCCACTAGCAGTCCCAGGTCGACAAGAGTCGGGAGATCGATCACTTCGGGCAGCACAGACGCTTGACCGTGAATGATCCGCATCAATATCAGGATGGACTCAAGCCTCAAACCCTCGAAGTCGGGCAGGAACTCTCTGCTGCACCAGGGTTCGGTGCTGTCTTGTTCTCTTCCGGTGTAAACTTTTGCAAAGAATTGCGATGCTCGAATCAGGTGCTTGGTCGATACTCGGATACGATGCTCTTCCCCCTCCATTACATGGAAGAGTATCACATCTCCTTCCGGGTCGATGATGTGCGTGTTTCTCTCTGCCATAGTGGAAGGAAATACGTGGATGGGCTTGATGACTTTGATCTTGGGCCGAGGGTCGGGGGAGATGAAGATAGTGACAGAAGGAAAACGGTTGATTCCCTTGTGTCGGAGGTGATATTTCCTTTCTAAGACCCGTTGATGACTACTGCATCTATCAGATGAAGGCTTCTGGAAGCTGGATGATAGTCATGTGATAGGGCTCCGTTCCATGCCTCCCACATGTAGCGTCGAGTATGTCCATCTTCTTATTGCCTGAAGTTTCCGCCTAGCGAGCAACCTAGGCTCAAATCATCAGGCAACAAACAACGCCTGGGTTACAATCTGGCACATTTGCACTTCGTCCCTGATGTTCTTCAACTGACCAATTGTCATAGACGAAGCTGCCTGCCTCAAAAAGAGCCTAACATTCAGGACGAAGTATAAGCATTCGTCGCTAGGATAGTACTATATTCGCCTGGGTTTATAATAAATAGTAGCGTCTATATATTTACCTCTAATGGTTTCGACATAGAATCTTCAAGAGCCTTGAGTAAACTCATTAGTAGTCGACATCAATCACTTGTCAAGCTCCCAATATGCGATTCGTAAACCGGGCGATGGCTTTTGGGCCACGATGACCCAGAACTGCCCTGCAAGTCATCTTTGTTTTCTTGACAAGTACCTCCAAGGGGCACCGTATCTTCTTCCCAACGAACCCGCCATCCTGGCACCGTACATCTGCCACAGCGACCTCGATCTCGCAAACATTTTCGTGAACAACGGAGAGACTACCAGAATGATCGACTGGCAAGGCATATGGGGCACCCCGCTCATGCTCAGTGGACGGCAACCGAGCTTTATCCGCTTTGGGGGGGAACCGATTCTCACTCTTGCCCAAGATTTCGCCGAGCTCGGCAGCAAAGAACAGTCTGCGATTGAAGCCCAGATGAAACAGACTATCATTTGTAATCTCTATCAGACACGAGTGGCGGAAGAGGACCCCCTCCTCAATCGCGTTTTCTACCAGGAATTCGGCATGCTGCGGTATTGGCCCATTCAGTTTGTGGGCGATACATGGGCTGGTGATATCATTTTTCTGAGGGACAGTTTGATCCAAATCGAGAAGTGAGTTCACGCCGCTAATTTCCATGCCATGGTATTCCTGGTCTGTGTTGTTCGCTAACTAAAGCCTTTTCCAGGCACTGGGAAAAAATGGGCTTTGAGTTTTCAAGCCCCCTACATTTCGCAAAGGACGATCTTCGTGTCTACGATGAGGAAATCATCGGCTGGAACGATATACAGGTATTCTGGGACGCAATCTCTCATTTTGTGGCGGAGGATGGCTTCGTTCTTTCTGATATGTACGAAGAGTCTGTTCACATATTCAAGTACATGCGGAACCGGGCCTTGGAACGGGTCACGCGCAAGGTTAGAGAGGTTTGAGCATGCGACCCTGATGGCTGCGGATATCTAGCTCGGTGCAGTGACTGAGATGCAGGTTCTTGATATTCCACTCTCTTAGCTTGCTTTATATCGACCACCTACAAAGTGAAAGTTCTTGCTTGCTCTGCCGAGTGTTGCTACAATAATGACAGTCAAAAGGGGCTATATGGAACGATCCCTTGATTCCTTGTTAGTTGATATGTTGTACTGTACTTACTAAGTTTTCTATGTGGGCAACTTGCTTGGTGAGTTGCGTCGATCACGTGGCCGGATTACTCGGGAATGTTTGTACTACGCCTCAGTTGATTCATTGATCAATACACTGCTTTAAGCCTTCTCCATGCACACAGTCCGCTCTGCGAGGCTCTTCGCCGGCCGCAGATGGCCAACCGGGATGGCTGCGGCGCTCCAAATGTACAAGTTATACCACCCCCCTGGCAGGATATATTATGAGGTGATTATCACTCTAGTTTACCAGCATTCCCCCTTGGCTCTCTTCAAAAGTCTCGAGGCTGAACCTTGACGTGGAAGGCGGAGCTTGCAGCATCGTCTAGCCCAGATGCTACAACAGGGCACCCCGCTCAGCGGGCATGGACGCGCAGACACAGACATCAGCATCGCCGTCCTCGGCACAGTCTCCACCATTCTCTTTGATGGCATTCGTGCCACCATCACAAGAGTTCCGCGGATCTGAAATGACTTATCGACCGTAGCGTCTAGCTCTACTACCGTAGCCTGGGCCTCTTCTAGCAATCCGCCAGGGCCTGTACACGAGGGCCTTCATCTCCGCTACGCAAGGCATCCAGGTCGAGTATACCCTCTTTCGAATGCAACCCACTTTTATGCTTCTACGCTATCCAACATAGTGGATCAATAAGGAGCCAGATTTTGCAGGCTTTTACACCGCAATCCCTTGAAGCGCAAACAGAATCTATGGGATTGACAAGTTAGCCCCACCACGTGCCAAGCGTAAAGCAACATACCTTCTCTATATAGCGAACACCAACAAGAATTCCATCATCATCCAGGAATTCTTCTTCATCTCCGAATAGCTCGTTGTTCTTATCGAGACATGTCAGACATGACACGACAACCTCAGTGAAGATGTTTCCCATCAGACATGGCAATTTGGTTTCGGCCAGGTTAACGAGCATTTTCTTGATCTCGTAGGCCGCTCGTCGTTGATCCCTTTCTGCAATGAGCTTCTCAATTGATATTGAGGGTCCTGGAATAGGCTGGCCGTAATCTCCCGAGTACTCGACGAAGGAAGTCCAGAGTCCAATCTCCAACAAACAAACCCCAAGGCTGTATACATCATGCTGCATGATATATTCATCTTCGGGGTGTATTCCCTGGCGTCGTGGGTGACGGTAAAGGTTCCTCTCCCAAGCCTTGTCGCCACTCAAATAGGTCGGACCTTCCGCCAGTCGGAACTGATCGAAGCCAACCAGAAAAGGCGTACCCAGACGGTCTGAATGCGATATACAAAGGATGATATTCTCCGGGGTAATGCTTTTATGAACAAATGACGACGAGTGTAAGAACACGACCGATCGAGCCAGGGAATTTGCCAATTTCACACGCTCGTTCAGAGTATAGCTGCGCTCAGCACGTTTCGACAGAATATAGCGGAGACTAGCAATGGGATCTTGCTGCTGACTTTGTGGGATAGAAAAAAAAAGATCGAAGGTCTTTTCCGTCCTGAGTACGCCACGGCAGGACAGAAGGCCAAATGTATCCGGATCGACTTTGGAAAGGATGCGTGCTAGATCTCGAACGTCCTTGGTGCGGTGACGAAGATCGTTTTGTCGCCTGATCGGGATGCGGTCGACAACTACCACACCTTCATCGGTGCGAGCGAGCCATGAAGAAGACGAGGTAATCGCCGTGTAACGTCCGATGGCGAAATCCTTCCCCAGGAAGATCGAAGCGGAGCTCTCCCCGTCGTAAATTCGATGGGCTTCACGCAGATTTACCACTGTCGAAACGGCCTTGCTCTCCGCAGCCCTCTTCCCACTGAACTCTTGATCAATTGTCTGGACGGCCAGACGACTTAAGAAGAACCAGGATGGATCGAATGTTCTCTGCCATTGCTCCAATTCTTCGACAATGTGTTCGAGGGATTCCTTGGCGTAGACGGCGTATTTGACCCGTTTGGTGCGTGAAACCTTCAATAGAATCCGAGCCACGGAAGAGTCGATCCGCTCATCGAAAAGACCCTCAGCTCCTGAGTTCGCAGTCAGACTCTGAACGCTCTTGACTGCGGCCTTGAGCTTGCTGCGGAGGACTTGGAGCACCTGATATTGGTGGATCTGCAAAGCATTTGGGAGGGCCTCCCATACAGCTTGAAGTGCGGATAATTGTTGCTCAATCTTGATCCAATGACCCTGGATTCTTAGATTAGCTTCTTGCAATTCCCGCTCGGCTGAACGGTATGCTTCGCAGCGTGCGTACAAGTCCTTTCCGAGACTGATGTTATTAGCGTGATAGAGACGAAGGAGAAGAGGTTAACTTAGTGATTACAGTAATGAAATGAAAAGACTCACTGAATACATAACTGCACCATGGAAGCGACGGAAAGGGCAAATGAAGCCGGATCCATCTTGTGCAAGTCGTGAACGAAGGACTCAGTGAGCAAGGGAAGAAAACAAAAGGAAGAGCGAAGATCTTGGTTCTGTTGTGACCCCGCGCTGGTAAAAGAAACCCGTGATGCGACTCTTCCTATTGGATCGTCTCCCCGCAATCTCAAGTAGTCTCACTCCAGCCTCGTCCTTTCCAACTCACCTTCTTTTCCTCCCCATCTTCTGTGGCTCTTTCAGCTTCTTTCCTTTCTTTTGCGTGTATTGCCCCCCATGATTTGTCCTCCTGATCCCCTTCTTCTTGAGATCTCGATCCCAGAGTGCTATGGGTGCTAGGATGCCACCCGACGGACAGCGCCATGTCCATTTCGTCGTCGCAATATGCTGACTTGCTAAACATGGTGCAGGGAAATCCAGAACTTGCTGATAAGATCAAGACCTTGCGATTGGGTTTAGAAGCCGACGACCTGCTCGAGCACTTCAAATACGACGCCGTGATCGACCAGGACTGCACCACCCATACCGAATACGAGCGAGATGAGAGTCACGCTATCCACATCGTGAAGAGGAAATGGTACCGCCGCTCTGACCCCTTGGGTTGGGGATCATATGGCAAAGTCTGGCTGGAGAGTGATGAGACTGATGCACAACGTCGGGCCGTCAAGGTCGTGCAGAAGGATCTGATGGAACGGGATACCATCGACTATAAGAGGGAGATTCTCGCGCTGGCCAAGTTCTCGAAACCGCAGTACCAACAGCAGGAGGTCTTGGTCAACTTTCTCGGCTGGTTGGAGGATCCCTCGAGTCTATACCTTTACATGGAGTTCTTTCCACTGGGAGATCTCGAAGGCCACATATCAGAGTCTCTCCCCGAGGAGGAGGTCAAGGACATCACCACCAATCTCCTCAATGGCCTCCGTATCATCCACGCTGAACAATTCACCCACCGCGACCTCAAACCGGGCAATATCTTCGTGGCCCGAAAACCCCCGGCTGCCCGCTGGTGGGTCAAGATTGGCGACTTTGGCATCGCGAAGCGAGTGAACCATGAGAGAACAGCCCTTTACACTTCCATCGGTACTCCAAAGTACACTGCTCCGGAGGTGAGCGGAGATCTCGATATTGACGAACCAACATCGATCTATGACAACGCAGCCGACATGTGGTCCTTAGGCTGCGTGGTATTCAGGATCGCTACTCGGCAAGACCCATTTCCGACGCGTAGAGACGTGCGGAGGTTCTGTAACGGGCGAAAACCCTTCCCCGACGAACTACTTCAGGGGAGAATGGGTCTAGATGGGCTGGAATTTGCTAAGGCACTCATTTCTCCTTTACCCACCAAGCGCATATCTGCAGAGGCCGCTCTGGGGATGGCTTGGATTCAAAATCGCGATCGGAACACGCTCGCACCGGAGGATGACGAATTGGTTGGCGAATCGAGCGACGGAACTAAGCTAGGTCGAAGCACGCTGTCTATAGACTTTAAAAAGACCCCAAATGATGGAGTAACAACGATGAGCTTCGCAGCTGATTCCCAGCTGGGTCACCCAAGCTCTGGAACTGCGAAGGTTCCTTCTACTCCCAAGGGGGGAGTAACGATACCGAGCGGCAAAACCCATTCTCGGCCGACTCGCAGAAGACCGGAGGTGCCAGAGGCTCGTGCTGCTGAGCTTCCTTCACCAGAGCCCAGTCTCTCCGGTGTCGAGGACCACACAAGCGTCCTCAAGGCCCATGTGGTGCCAGAGAACCACACCTTGAAGTGAGTGTAAAATCTCTCGGGCCCTATGGCGCCGCGTCATGTCTGATGACTATTTGCTGCAGCATCATTGCCATCCATGGTATGGAAAACACGGCAGACGGAGCCTGGGCTCACATCAATGGCGGGGCTGAAGTCAACTGGCTTACACATCCCGACATGCTTCCGAAAGCCATGCCCACGGCCAGGATATACACATTTGAGTGGAGCGCGTCTTCCGATAGCGAAAGCATAAGCGAGCTGCTAGAGCGCCGTGGGTTTGAGCTCAGGCATAGGTGGCAGGAGGTGCTGACTCGGACGCCAAAACCCACTGTTGTCATTGCTTGTGACTTTGGTGGGCTAGTACTGGCCAGGGTCAGGAAACTCCCATCCAAGATCCCGAGCCCTAGGGCAGGAGGCTGGCCGTGCTAACCCTTGTCACTTCACAGGCTCTCGCCCAAGCCGAAGACAGGCGCGACGCACAAGCATGGCTACTGGACTCCCTACGAGGCCTGGTCTTCCTCGGGACTCCGTTCCGCGGGACCGATGCCAGCGGCCAAAAGCGATGGCGTGCCTACCTCTTTTACATCGTGCACATGGGTCAAACGAAGAATAATTTATCAATCGCCGAGACGACGAGCCGCTGGCGACTGGTCAGCATTCTGGACACTACTCACACGCCCTTTCTCAAACAAACCTGCCAAGGCTTGGAGAGGGCAATCGCCAACCACAGCCGCAGGATCCCCGCCGTATGTTACTACGAGACCCACGACACCAAGTTCAAACGGGGCTTTCTGTTCATGCGGCCGGCCAAGACGGGCGTGCTAGTCGAATCCAACGAAGCCTGGCCCGGCATTACCTCCGTCCACCAGGCGGGCCTACACACTGATCACCGCGGGTTGAATAAATTTGCCGGCCCACATGATCTTAGCTATCGCAAGCTACGAGATCAGATTCTCGCTTTTGTGGGTGGTACCGTGCCGCGAACTACGCCCTCCGAATGTAAAGTGTTCCCCTCATTTGCTTTGCTTCGGTGCATACTGGCCGGCTCAAGTGATTATTTGCTAACATGTCAACAGGGGACTATGATGCCGCCCATATGGAGAAGTATGCGACTCGGTAGCGGCCTGGAGATAGTCATAACTATGAGGGACTTTGAGTTGTGGTGACTTCCAAGTCTACCGGAGGTATCAATGTCGCGAACGCGGAATGGGTTTTCATTGGGTTTTTCACCGACCCTCTACCTTACAATCCATGGTCCCTCCGCAGAATATGACCCGATTTTTGGGAACCCCTTGTATTTGGTAAATCAAGTATATAAATGTGATCCTGCGCGCCGACGGGCTTCGGTCGCCCTAAAAGCCCCACTCATGACATAAAAGTATCCTGAAACTCAACAAGATCCGATATGGTGTAGTGGCTAACATCGCCGTCTCTCACACGGCAGCCGGGGGTTCGATTCCCCCTATCGGAGCTCAAATTCTTTTTTTTTGTGTTGTCTTATCTATATCTCGCCTCCATACTCTGGCTCTAACTGTCTTCGCCTTTCTTTTTTTTTTCTCTTCTTCTTTTCTTTTCACACATCTTTTCTCACTCATAGAGAAGAAAATTAAGGTTTGTCGCAATATCCGAATAACTATCGGCGCCGGGAGGCACTCCCGGTCCGCGGGCTGTGTCGGGTAGCACCGTGCCCTTGTGGGAGCCTCCACTTCACGGATTCACTGTCTCTGCATTCCTGATATCGGAGTATTGGGACTCAATCTCTCTCCTGTCATTCGCTGTTTATTGACATCTTTTAGAATCAAAACTTAGCTTGAGGATTTGAAGCTCTGCAAGGGGGTTAGTTGGGTACACGACTCGCCGAGAAACACTCCCGAGAGACGGCGGAAATAGATAAGGAAATGGGAAATTGGGAAATCAGCAACGCGAACCGTTTAGCGTTGTAGAGATCGTATTTTTTTTATAAGGCGCAGACAGTTCGAAGGGGAGATACCTACCCCGTAGTTCGGTGGTTTTGCATCGGTGTAGAAGATCATTATTATGTACCGGTAATATGATATCGTGAGTACCGGAAATTTCCCCTCGGTCAAGTTGAACCCCCCGAATATAGACTAGATTATCTAGGTTTAGGTGGGGGCGTCAAACACCATATTCTCTTGATTTACGTATAGTACCCAGTACAAGACCCTGCGCCGGAGAAATATATCTTTCATACTCGATGGCATTTCGCCCAATTTATCCCAACCCTCAGGCTGCATCCTCCTCATTCCATCCAACAGGGACAAACATAAATCACTTGCTGCAAATTTGTAGCAAAGGCAGGGTTTCGCCTGCTAAGGGCCTTACATCTGGTAAATATAAACAGAAAACTGACATAGACCTAATCGAGGACCTGGGAAGGTTAAGGTTCCCCCTGGGCGGGATATGGTTGAACCCCCGACAACCCCGATCGCCGACCCGCCGGGAAACCCGCCGAGGGGGTTGAACCTTACGCCGAAAACTCCGACCCGGTCGGCGGATTTCCAGCACCGCAAATTCGCCGAAGGTTGAACCCCCTTTAACCCGCCGAAAGCTCGTCCCTCAGCTTATTTCACGAGATGTCGCTGTCGCCAGAGCTCCTCGTTTGCAGTGATATAGCTTCTGGACATGGTCGTTGAGATATCGAAATGGTGGTGAAGTGTTGGTGACTGATCCGATTGCGAGCAATAGACCGGACAGCGATGCGACCGGAAGGTGTAATGAGAGAGGGTTGGGGGTCTGAGCCGGGGTTGTTCCATGTATGGTAGACTTCGGTCTTGCGACCATGCTCTATACCACCGTAGAGGATGAGAGCTTTTCAGCGCTGGATATCCGTGAAGGGCACAATGCCCGCTCATTTCGAGCTCATCCAACACTACTGCCGCGGCTGCGCACTCCGACCGTACGGACGGTCATACTGCGCCCAAGTCCGCCCTGCTGATGTCGTCGGATCTCCTCCAGCTTCAGCACAATCCCTACCGCCTTGTGATCCTCGATCAGCTTCGGTCGGCGTTGCGCAAAATACTTCGCATACTTGATCAGAGACCAGTAGCAGCTGATCACGTTGATCACGGCGATGAGCATTTTGTAGGGCATCTTTGGCACAGATAGTTAGCAATGACACCACATATATCTGGACAACGTACATAGTATGCAACGATGACCTTCCAGCTCACGCGTTCTTTCTTCAGTCGAAGGTGTATCTCATTGAAGAGCACGGCGTTCAGTAGATACAGTCCTAGGGTCGCCATCAGAAGACTAATGCAGAATGAAGGCCGCACGACCAACGATATGGGCAGGATGAATGGTGCGAGAATGCTCAGCACGGTTTCGTACACCTATGCCTCAGTCAGCATGCGGGGTCGGCTGTACGCCGAACATAACAGGGACGTACCTCTTGCATAACAAAAATCTTCGCGCCAATCTCCCAGCGGCCCAGCTTCCAAGAACCAAAAATGTAGGCCAGGTTGTATCGCATGCCGTTGACGATGAAGAAGTTCCAGCGCAGGAATCGCTGCTTGAAGACGGTCATCTCCCCAAAGCCGCCTCGGCTCTGGTCCTTGTCGACCCAGAGAAAGGCAGGCGGAGCCGCAGTCTCCACGAAAATCATGCTGCACATCTTGATCCGTCCGCCTAGTCGTCGACAGCTGTTGCCCAAGAACCAGTCTTCGCTGATTGAGAACCCCGGGTGATCTTGAAGCGTATCCTTGAGGAATGCCCGCTCCCAGAGCGAGATTGCCCCGTGGGGAAAGGTGGCGCTGCCGATGCGACCGGCAAAGGTGCGCTGCAGCCCGGCGAGCTTGTACTCGAGATCCTGAGCTTGCTGGCAGTAGGTGCCTTTGGATGACTCGGAGCCCACCACCTTGATCGTGTAGCCCACGCAACGCACGTTATCAGTCAATCGAGAGATGGCGACAGGAAAGTTCGCAGGAAGAATGCAGTCGTCGTCAGTGAGGAGCACATAACGAAAGACTTTGGCCGCGTAGCAACCGACAAAAAGAGCGATGATCTTGGATCCAACCGGGCACCAGATATGATTGACCCCGTGGCGACGGCAAATCTCCTCCGTATTGTCCAACGGGTTGGTGGAGTCTCCGTTCGCAATAACATACACATGCGATGCGGGGAAGATTTTCAGTGCGGCCTCGAGCGTTTGCCCAATGACTGGTGCTGATCTGTAGCAGGGGATCAAGAGGGCTGTGTCCGGGGCGCCCGGGGTAATGTTACGATCTCTATAGTACTCGGGGTCGGGAAGATCCTTCTCGAAGAGAGTCAACAGCGGTGCAAACGAGTAGCTGTGTGATCGTGAGTCACGATACGGGGACCGCATTCTCCTCCCGAAGAGCCTGACTTACAAGATCACTAGACTGATGACAATGGCCCATCCACCTTGGAAAACGAATTTGTTGCGCATTACCCAGTATAGCCAATAGATAGCCCCTCCCCATAGAGGTTGACCCACAAGCACGAAGTAGACAAATAAGAGGAGTATGGTATATGCTCCATATTCGATCAGCATCCGAGCCCAATATCTGCGTTGATGCTTGATTTGGACAAGATTGGCTTTGTCGTACAACGTCCCAAGACTGCTGTCACGGGCTCTTTCGACCGCGGCGTTGATAGTCTGGCGTAGTGGGAATGGAGACAACACTGTGAATTTGTTGAGAATACCGTTACCGTCGAGCGAGTATCGAGCTGTGCGTGCTTTGGGTGGTGGGGTTGGATGACTTGGTAGCTCTGCGACGGGGTAACTTGGAAGCTCGGAGACGGGGATAGGGCCATCGGCCGCTGAATGAGGGACCGCCTGAGGCCCTTTGGGGGTCTCCACTACCACACAATCCTCATACAACGGGTATATCTCGTCGCCTCTCTGGACATTAGTGCTCAAGGGACGGCCTACCGAGTGAGATGCCGTGTCATTCTGGACTGCAGTCGGCCAACTGGTGGTGGTCTGTCTTCGTTTGTGTACGCGCACCTCATTCGGAGGTACACCACTTCGAAGTTGACGGGGAATCTCTCGTTGGGGACTCTGTGACCAGGATTCGCTTGCGGTGGCGGCTGCCAGAAGAGACTCGGGAATAAAGATCTCCTCATCTATGGGCGAGTTGTTGCCCGGATGCATAGCGATAGATGTAGGACAACGAGGGTGACGAATGCCATCTATGCGCACAGTGCGAGATCAGCCTTGGTCACACTGACAATCAATGATAGGCTGGAAAATGAGCCAGTCACAAGTAGTAGAGACAGAAAAACAGGAATTGTGGGAAAGGGCGGATGATTGAAGGTTCATAAACAAGGCTCGGGCCCTTTTTTGAATGTACATCACCTTCACAGCAGGATGATCTTCGCTGAATTGCACGATTGTGACAGGAATTTCACCCCGAGCGAGGCCATCCTATGTTCTGAGCGAATAGGTACGTTGGGAAGAGTTAGCCGGAGAGGATATATACCATAAAGACCTGCTCTTTGCCACGGTCGCCCAACCGGGCTCGGGCCACAACACGGGCTTTGGAATGTGTGCTTTTCTGGTCGGAGAGGGGATTGTCCGTCTGTCATATTCTACGGGCAGTACACGAGTCATGTCTTTCAGGATTGACTTTCTCTCGCTCACGTCGATCGCCATTAGAGTCGAGTCTCTCAGCCTGTCGCATGTGCACATGAACTCAAACTCACGAGCACTCTGTGAGCCGGCGCAGGGGTCAATGAAGTGGTCGCCCGGAAAGACTCCAGGGTTGCGGTGCCATAGGCGACTCGTAGGAGAAGGTCTTCAACTCTACATTTTCATTTCGGAACGCTCCACTGCGGGAGCCAATCGACTAGAGGAGGGGGTCCCGCAACGTTATCCGAGACGTAACCGGCAAGGGGGCCCGGATGGAGTCTCCTGGAGGCTGAGTGCTCCACCAACATCCGCTCAGAGGACTGGGATATCTTCTCCGCCAGATATTACCTTCGAGGATGGTGGAGCAGAGCCTGGATTGTGATGTATCTGGGCTGGTCTAGAGGCCAGGCTGGCATGATGTTCTCGACCTGATTGAAACACGAGTTCTCGCGAGAATGCTTTGGCGTCAATGTCAACATGATTGAACCGTTTTGTTTACAGGACAGCGATTTGTGGGGTCTGTGATATTGGCATTCCGGGTGCTGACAATGGGATTGTGATCCTGTGCGGCTCTGGTGGAATGGATGATGCAACCATGGCACAACACAATCACACCTAGGGCGCACGTACTGACTCAGGGTGCTCATTTGACATCCTTGTTGACTAGACTAGAGAGAGACATTGTCAGGAAGGACTTGTTGAGGTTTGTTCGAGCTTTCGGGGTCGCGTTGATTGTGGGGTAATTCGCATCAGTCGCATGAGGCTGCAGCGGGCTGAACGAGATCATTTCCGTTGCGGGAGAAGATGCCTTGGTGAAAATGCCTTGGTAATCAGTAGTCGAAGGAAGAGCAGTGGCGATCGATACTTCATTTGTGATGTTATGTAGCATAGGGTTACAGACCGTGCCTTGCATGTAGGTGGGTGGGTTGGATGATGAAGGGGACAAGCCGGTCTCCGCATGTTTACATGGCGGTATCTATGGTTTTTCCGCCCCCCTCCATTTTCACCTTCCAAGCCCCGCTCGCAGGACCTGACACACTGGAAGATCGAGAAACAAGCTTTGAAACAAACCTGTTTTTTTATTAGAAAAGAAAATAAAATAAAAAATAAAAAATAATAATTGAGATAGATAGGTAGGAGACTACTTGCAATGAGCGTCTGACTCGCGCTCAATGGAGTGGTATGCTTTGTTATAATTGACTGTGTTGATGCTAGCTGATGCTGATGAACCGCATCGATAATCCGGGCGCCATCATTCCCCCGAACTACGCTAAAAATAGGCGCCCGCCGTAGCCCGCGGTTAGCCCGCTTTAGCGCCCGTCTAGATGCTGCTAAATCGACTGGGCAATATCGGCTGGGCAATGTATGGACCAGAAAGGAGAGGCTTCAGGCTTAAAAGAAGAAAAGAATTGGATGGCATCATCCTATCGGTATCTCCCATTGGATACTGTGCTTCCACTGCTCGAAATCTGCCTATATTCATGCCTGGGACATCAATTGACCCGCTTTGAACGATAAAAGGTAGCGAACTATGCTTTATCAGAACAGGAAATTAGTCTCTTATGCCAGTGTTCAGATCACCAAAAGAGATCCCCTTTTTTGTAATCCGTACTCAGTAGCACTGCGCCGCTAGCACATGCCACCAATGACAAGACCACACAATAGAGTTCAAGCCACACCCAAGGAGTAGGTAGGGGGCCAAGACTTAATCCCCCTTGATTCCCTTGACTTCAACCCTTCGACTCGAAAGCGCTTTAAGCAGATGGTGCAGCCATTGCGGCTCAAAAGCGGGTCGTGTCTTATGCGACGCGACGGAGATGCTGAAACATACCGTTTATTTGACAGGTTGATGAAAATGGACATCCACATCTACATAGTACACATTCTACAATGCGCATCCCCGAAGATAAATGGCCGGGGAAAACTCCAGCCAATAAGGCCAGGAAGGCAGCATTCCATCCCACTTCTGCACGGGTAACGATTGTCACATGCCTCAGGCAGCAATCGGATGGTGCGGGTTGGGAAGCAGGTTGGTCTCCTTCGAGCCAGATGGGTGATAGGAAGGCATGGGAGGGACGGAACTAGTCACGGTCATGATTAGCGCATTGCCTTGGCAGGAGGAGACAGAGCGAGCTGGAGCTGAGCTCCCATAGGACTCTCGAGCGGGAGGAGCCAGCAAGGATAGGCCGGTCACGTAATCAACTAGTATCTGGATCGCCAGGGAGATTCCTCATCGAAGTTATATATCTTGCGCACAGTTGCCTCCTCGGAGAAGTGATCATTGCAGGATTCTCAGGAGGCAAGTGACTTTCCGCGATGGCCTTGTGTCGAAAGGTTATTCAGGTGTTGAGTACAGTAGACGCGGCCAGACCTTTCATGACGAATTCAAATGAATATTAAGCAAGGATAAATTCATAGAAAATAGAAGTAAAGTTGCAGCAGAGTCGATGTGATAATGGTGACGTGAGTGGGGACCCAGGAGGGTTGCCGTCATCCTGACCACATGGTAATCAATTGAACTTGATTGGTCTGACACGACGAGAGCGATTAATCTATAAGAGCAGGCTACGAGGTCAAAAGGAGGATCTTAATGAAAAGAAAAAAGAAAGAGATCCTGTGATTGTGACTGTGTGCCTATATTCAGGTGTGTTGCTAATAAGTGATGACTACTCGACCGCTGCAAGTCTTAGGCGGGGCGTTAGGCGCGATGGCGCCGACCGACTCGCTCTTCCAGGGGGCCAACGAGGGACCCGCTCAGACCGCCGCCAAACTCACGGGGGTCCAATCCATCGGCCAGCGGGCCGACGATGCTTCTTACTTCACTAACAATGAAGGCATTCCCTTTCCCGATCCCGCTCACAGCAAGACGGCGGGCGGGATTCCTGTCATTTCCGATACCTTTCTTTTGCAGAAACAGCAGCACTTCAATCGTTCCAAGAACTTGGAGCGCATGGTCCATCCTTGTGGGTTCTCTTCACTGGTCGTTGTGGAATCACTCCCTCATATGTGCATGTAACTAGGCGGCAGTGGTGCCTTCGGATACTTCGAGACAACCAAGGATGTCTCCTCGCTGACCAAGGTACACTTCCTTTTTTACTTTCTACCGACCTAGACAGCGCGATTGACTATCCAGGCCAACTTTCTCCGATCGGCTGGTGTCCGAACCCCTGTCTTTGTCCGTTTCTCCACCGTCACCCTCGGCAGAGAGTTCCCCGATCTCGCCAGGAACCCCCGCGGTTTTGCCATCAAATTCTATACCGGCGAGGGCAATTATGATATTGTGGGACTGAACTTCGTATGCTTATGCTGAGACCTGAATGAACACTCTCACTGATTTCCACCCAGCCCGTTTTCTTCTGTCGCGACCCGATCCAAGGCCCAGATGTGATCCGCTCCCAGTATCGCAACCCGCAGAACTTCCTGCTGGATCACAACTCGCTGTTTGATCTGCTTGCAAACACGCCCGAGGGGTATGTCTTTCTCTGACCGCAAAAGGACCCGGCTGACTCTCACCAGTAACCATGCCGGAATGATGTTTTTCAGCGACCATGGGACTCCCGTGGGATGGAGGAACCAGCACGGCTACGGCTGCCATACCTTCCGATGGTAAGTAATGCACAGGATATCAGCACCGTAACTCTAATATAGATCAGGGTAAATGCCGAGGGCCGGTTCGTCTACATCAAATACCACTTCCTTGCCGACGGCGGCCAGAAACAATTCACCGCCGACGAGGCCCAGCAGCACAGCGGTATCGACCCCGACTTCTCCAAGCGCGACCTCTGGGAAGCGATCGAAAACGGTGAAAAGGTCTCCTGGACGGCTCACGTGCAGGTCATGCAGCCCGAGGACGCCGATCCATCAAAGCTGGGATTTGATCCGTTCGATGTCACCAAAGTGTGGCCCAGAGACAAGTTCCCGGTAAGCGAATCGAGATGAGCGTTGCCCAACGCAGTAGCTAACAGCCACCCAGATGATGGAGTTTGGCAAGCTCGTGCTCAACAAGAACCCGGAGAACTTCCACCGGGACGTCGAACAAGCCGCCTTTTCTCCCGGCAGCATGGTTCCCGGCATTGAAGACAGCCCCGACCCACTCCTGCAGTTCCGCATGTTCTTCTATCGGGACGCCCAGTACCACCGCATTGGCATTAACCTTCATCAAATCCCAGGTATGCCCCACCCCTCTTTTCACCGCATCATAGTCAATTTGATACTAATACAAACCCAGTGAACTGCCCCTTCATGACCCAATCCTACTCCTCGCTCAACTTCGACGGCCAGATGCGGGTGGACGCCAACCACGGCATGAAGCCGCAGTACGTGCCGAACAGCTTCGCCAACAAATTCCGGCCGGACACGGCCGAGGCGCCCTACCAGGTGGCGGACAGCAACGTGGGCCGCAAGTCGCACTTCTACCACGAGGGCAAGGACTCGGAGTACGAGCAGCCGCGCGAGCTGTACCGGCGCGTGATGGACGAGACGCAGCGCCAGCACCTGCACGACAACACGGCGCGCCTGCTGCGCGTGGTCGAGTACCCGGAGATCCAGGCCAAGTACCTGGCGCAGCTGTACCGGGTGGCCCCGGAGTACGCGCAGGGGGTTTATGAGTTGCTGCCGGAGAAGAAGTTTGCGTTCGCGGAGGTGGAGAAGCGGTCGCAGGGGGCGGAGAGCGCGGGCAAGACGGCCAAGTTCATGCCCAGCGTGGAGACGGATAAGTTGGTGGGGATGTGTCCGGCAATGTCGGTTTACAATGTTTGAACTGTGCTGGGGATCAAGTAGTCGCTCAATACTCGGGTCTACACGAATCAGCGACAACTATCTGGATGGTCTCATTTACAATAATACAATTAATACTATGAATCCACTGAACTGGAAGTTTGAACAGGACCGGGGTCCGTTACATTGTGATGCAACCTATCTCGCGAGTTACTATCGTACACGACACAGATCTAGAGATTAGTATGATACATCCCCCACAGTCCAAGGTAACATGGCAGACTTACCATCTACACTCATGACAGAACCAAGATTCCCATTGACATTGACATAGCCAAAGGGTCATTCTGTTTTCAATCAAGAGTTCCGACCCTGAACAAAACAATACACTAAACCGGCCTCCAAACCAGCCAAGAATCTTACACCAAGATTCCACCAGGAGGCTAATTCAACCGCCTCCCACGCCGAATATCCTTCAACCTGCGGGTCTCGCGCACATGCTTGCCCTTCTTCTTCTTCTTCTTCTTCTTCTTCTCTCGCTTCTTCAGTTGCGGCTTCTGCTGCTGCTGCTGGGCTCGCTCTTCGAAAGAAGGAGGGTCATTTTCCTTATCGCTGCCGTCACCGCCAGCATCGTGAGGAGACTCGGTGGGTTTATCACCACCACCCTTATCCTTGGGAATACTCCCCTCACGGGCCGCCCGCTTCTGCGACGCATTTCGGCAGTAAGGGCAGTCCTTCTCCCGGGAGCTCTGGTAGACGAGCTTGCAGGTGGGCGCGCGACATCTGATCACGTGACCGCGATGGAAGCAGGCCGGCTTCACGGTATCTTTGCAGACGGTGCTGTTTGATATTAGCGTGTTTCTTGTGATATGGAATAATTGTAGAGACTAGGGCTGGGGGGGAAGGGCAGGAGGAGAGAAGATGGGATAGGACGTACCAATGATGAGGCATGGTGGATGTTATGCTGTATAGTTTGAGTTTAGTGGATTCCTCGATGTCGACAGCACAATACGTTCGGCGTTTCAGCTAGCAGCACTGGTATCTCTGTGGTAGATAATCAGGGGGTCAACCATGGATACACACGTAGGGTTTAAGTAGTGCATGATTCTGTGGGTGCAGTCGAGAGAAAGCGGGGGGAAGAGGAAGAGGCGGACAAAGAGATTGTTGTGGGACAAAGAAGGCTTTCAGCTTCGTTTGCGCTGTCGCACTGGCGGAGTTCCTTTCATGCTTCGCGTTGGGCGGTCTTTGTAGCATTGGCCGAGGTAGCAAGAGTTTAGTCGGAGAGTGTCGGTAGAGTAAACGAGTTCACTTCTGCTGTGACGGGCAGTCTGGATTCCATTGGTTTGGGAGAGCTCTTTGCGCACAGTCTGAGTAAATCGTTCTTTGTCCACCAGCGTGATCGATTGGCTCTCTTCGAGGTATGCTGTCATTCTTGCATGCGAGAGCTTTGTTCGAGCTTGGTTGCCTGAGGGAGCTTGAGCTGGTTGAGCTCATGCTGTACGGTACTTCAGATTCGTATAGTATGTTCGGGTGCAGTCAGGAGGGTATTAGGGTACATGGCTGTATCTGTAGACTCCGACGTAAATCTAGCACCTTGGTAAACAGTGTCATTCTTCGATGCGTGTTCACTACACATGAGTAAGAGCTACACCTCCAGCGCTACCACATCTTCTCCCAGGCTCTCCTCACCCAATGCATCCTCGCCAGCTCCTCCCTCCGCCTCTCCTCCAAGCCTCCATCCTCCCACACGCGACACTCAGCATCGACCTCCGCCTTGCCCGCCAACAGATCGACATCCTCCGGCTTGACCCAGGTTGTCCGTTTCCACACCTTCCAGACGGCAAACATGACCACCCAAAACGCAATCCCGAAGTACGAAGTCACGAACCCCTGGACACTGAACGGAGCGAACACAGTGAACCCGTTGAACAGCGTGACCACGGACCCAATCACCACAGCCAGAATGGCCGCGTAGGGCTGCGCCGGCGACGCCCACGGGAGGAAAGTCCTGCGATCCAGCCCCTGCGCCTTGAGCGCGCGGTACCACGCCAAAAACACCACAACCATGCTGGTGTAGGTCAGCACGAAGGCGCAGGTGGTCAGGTCGACGAACCAGTAGAACACGGTGACGGCGGAGGTGCTGGCCACCAGAAAAGTAATGCAGGAGAGCAGCGAGACGACGAGGACGCAGTAGATCGGCACGCCGGACGCAGTGCACCGGCACAGGACGCGGGGGGCCTGGCCGCGCCGCGCCAGCGAGTACAGCGTGCGGCTGCTGCTGTACAGGTAGGCGTTGCCGCAGGACCAGCCCGCCAGCAGAATCAACAGGTTAATAAACCCCGGGAGGCCCCGGATGCCCAGGTTCTCGATCCCGATGACCCACGGCGAGGCGGCGGAGCCCACCGCAGACGAGGAGTCCAGCGCACTGAGCAGCCGCGGGTCCCGTGCGTTACAGATAATCCCCACGGCCAGCACGCCGATCACGTAGAAGCCCACGATGCGGTAGAAGGTCATCTTGACGACGCGCGGGATCGTGAGCCGCGGGTTGGCGATCTCGCCAGCCGCCAGCGCGGGCAGGTCCGGCCCTGCCACCGAAAACCCGGCGTACACGACCACCGAGAAGAAGCCCAGGAACCGGCCGGTCGCGCCCTCGCTGTAGTACTCGAACATCACCCCGTGCTGCCAGTTGCGGAAGCCGTACACGTCGTGGTGCGGGTTGCCGCCCACCATCGTGATGAAGGTCAGGAGCACCAGGCCCAGCAGCAGCAGGATCTTGGTGGACGCCATGATGAATTCCGTCTCCCCGTACCATTTCACCGCGACGATGTTCAGCAGGAAGCACACCACGATGGCCATGGCTACCCACACCGCCGGGTTGACGCTCGTGTTCCAGTATTGCATGACCGTCGCCACGGCGGCGTATTCTGTGCAGACGAGCATCAGGCCGCCGTAGAAGTAAACCCAGCCCCTGTTGCATTTAGTACATTGTCTTGAATGTAGGGAAATGTAGGATCAACGGGAACATACATGGCAAATCCAAAGGCAGGGTCGATGTACCGCGCGGCGAGTTCGAATATGGACCCTCTGATAGGAAGATAGGCGCACATCTCCCCCACGCAGAGGTTCACCGGCCAGATGAAGCAGATCCCGTAGAATAGAAATCCCAGAAACACGGAGAGGGGTCCTGCATCGCGGAGGTAGGAGCCAATTCCCACAAATAGACCAGTTCCGATAGAGCCCCCGATGGCCATCAGCTGCACATGGCGAGAGGAGAGACCGCGTTTGGTCTGGTTCAGCTCGACGATGGTGCCAGGTTGGCTGGAGGGGGGCCTGTCCGCTGCGGACGGCTCCCGCGAGAGATCGACGACCGATGGTGATTTCTTCATGATTGTGCTGTTGTATAGTCTTCATGGCTGTCGTTGCCGCAGAAGCTCGTTTATAAACCCCATATCTTGGCAGTGTATCTGGAGGTCTGGGGTAGCGATATGGGCTCGTTGGGAAGGCATTGTCGAGGTGTTGATAAGAGGTTCGAATGAGATGGCGGCGTCTTTATCAGATCTTCCCGCTATCACTCGTTTCTGTCCCGATGGGGGAAGAGAGCGCGATGGATATCTTGGCTGCGATAAGCACGATGCTGGTGATGATCGTAGTCTTTGCCTGATTGAGCACTGTCTCTATCTTAAAGACGCAGTTCCAGGTTGATTGGACACTGAGATGGTGTGGCTCGACTTTAATGGCTGGCTGATGCCCTAAATGTACAGCGCTGCCGCACTTGTCAACAGTTACAGTCAGTCTACAAGTCATCACCTGAAGTTTAACTTATGACGTAGCATCTCTGAGTCCCTGTAAGTTACCTTAACTACAATCCATCATCCATGGCGCTCTCCTCTCTTTCATCCCTTCTTCACATCCGTTCGACCGGCAGCTGCAGGTTCAGCAAGCATCCCCGCACGGCAATTTAATCTCGGGCGATGCTTGGCCGAGCAGAGCAACTCCTGCACAATTCACCCACATCAACCTGTCCATCCAAGGCGCGGACTGCTTTCGGACATATATTTTCCAGACCCTCGGACTCTAGCCAGACAGACTTCTTCAGGGATCTGCCCCACGCGGGGCAATGACGATGATCGCGTCAATTGCTCTCTGCATCACGGAGTGACCAGAGCCATCAAGGAGCAGGCCCTTGGCAGCAACATGCAGAATCACGCTCGCCTACCCTCACTCCTGGCAGAAGGATGCCAATTGTGCCATGATTGCTGGAATTGACACTGGATTCTTCCAGTTGGTGGGTTAAGCCACGGCAAAACATCCCAGGGAGTCAACAGTCAACACATAAGACGTCCGTTCACCACTCGAAAAGCATCACGAACCTCAACCCACACACCCCAGTTCAACCCTCAAAATCACAATCCCACCCTCAACCATCATGAAGCTCAGCCTCCTTACCCTCCTCCCCTTCCTCACCCAGCCCACCACCGCGCACCCCTCCCCCAACTCCCAAAAGACCACCACCCCCCCAATCTTCTTCCTCGCGGGCGACAGCACAACCGCCAAACAAAGCACCGGCGGCGGCGGCTGGGGCAACGGGTTCCTCAACACGACCCTGCACCACGGCGCAACAGGCATCAACTACGGCGTCAACGGCCGCACAACCGTCAGCTACCGCGCGGACGGCTACTGGGCGACCGTGCTCGCCAGCGTGACCACCGCCCACGCATCAGGCACGCACACCCCCTACGTGACCATCCAATTCGGCCACAACGACCAGAAGGCAGCCGCCAACATCTCCATCGCCGAGTACACCACCAACCTGGAGGTGTTTGTGGACGACGTGCGCACCGCCGGCGGCACCCCCATCCTCGTCACGCCGCTCTCACGCCGAGGCTACGACAACTCGACTGGCACGCCCTTGATCGTCGAGAATCTGGCCGATCAGCGCGCCGCCACGATCGCCGCCGCCGAGGCGACCGGCGCGCTGTGGATTGATTTGAATGCCGCGAGTACGCGCTACCTCAATGCGATTGGGCCGGCAGACGCGTGGACGTATAATCTTGTGGCCGATGATCAGACGCATTTGAATGCCCAGGGGAGTGTGGTGTTCGGGGGGCTTGTGGCGGAGTTGATTGGAGGGGTGGTGCCATATCTACAAAGGGAAGGGTTTGTGGTTGTTGAGAAGACGCTTAGGAAGGATTTGGATGAGGGGGTGTATTTTTGGCCGGATTTGTAGGCGATTCCTCTGGATTTTGGAGGAGGGCGCGAAGGGAGGGGGTTATGGGGAGAGTGTGAGTGTGGGGTCTGGGGTTGAGATGGAGATTTGGGTGAGGTGCCTTTAGATAGGCTTGGGTTGGGGAATCGTGCTTTGATGTTGAGAGCTGGGTTTTGTCGTTCTTTGGAACTTGATGTGATGGAGGGAGGGTTCGGGTTGGATGCTGAGGATAACTATAGCAGAGGATGTAGCTGGGCTTGGTCTTTGGGTACTCTATATCTACGGGGTTTTCATCTTTCGTTATATGTTCATAATTCATGTGTAGCTGCGCAGGAATGCGAGATTGTATAAGACATAACCTGGGAGATGAGGGCTTAGGCATGAACCAGGGATCCTTTTCTCGGTTTGGGATATTCTTTGATCTATTCGTTCTGAGAGAATGCACCCATGTAGATGGGCTCGCATGGGAGGATGTCATTAGATGTCGATGCTACACTGGCGGCATGAGTGACCACAGCTCAAAAACCATTAGACGAAAGATAAGGGCTTCTATGACAGAATCGTGAGGGCATGGTCTCGACCCTATACTGTGTACAGAGTCAAGCACCGTTCTAGCTCGTATAGACCCAGTAATTCAACCGGAGTCAACACTTATTGATCGACTGCTATGTTTGGCCACCATACCACGATGTCGCTTCTTACGAGTACTAACAACACAGGCAAACCCGTCAATTACCAAAACACTGCAGTCCTAACCAACCACCTCAACCCGTGCTCATCAAGAGGCGTACATACCACTTGCATCTAGTCAAGGATGGCATACATATGCTGACCCTGACGTTAAGTCCACGAATCTGGACCGGCAGTGCCTGATGCGCGGCACGAGCATCCGGTGCAATAAGCGAGATACAGTAATCCGAAAAGCGGCGACGATAAGATTCAAAACTTCCAGACGCAAAGTAGATACGAGATAGGGGGCAGGGGCAAACAACCAGGTTGCATCGCGGGCGATAATGGATTGAAGTGACTGGGCTTGGCAGGTCCAGCCTCAACGCGTCGCAGATCGGCTTTTCTTCGGGAGAAATCGCGCGATTTGTCCCGTACACCGACGCAGGAGATTTCTCATGCAGTAGTGTCACCGTGCCCACCAGCAAAAAACTTCCAGTGGCGTGTAGCACTATTTAAAGATTGCCACCCTGTATTTCTGGAGAGATGGATGGAACAGTCCACTATTCAGGTCACTCTCCCGGTTGATGTCGGAGATCAACCAAGCTTCAACCATCCACGAGCGCAAAGGTGGTTTGGTTTGTTGGGAAGGGCGGCTGCAGGGACCACCCCTCGGCCTGTGCTTCTGCCACCCTACGGACAATTGACAAGTGATCGATGGGGCCAGCAAGCAAGAAATTATCAACGCTTTCTGCACGGCGGGCCGTGGGGACAGTCTGTGGGCAGGATGGCGTGCCTATCAATGGTCCTCGGTCCTCAGTAAGTAGGATCGCAATTGTCAACCCTCGCGCCGTAGGGCGGGCGGGAATTACGGCTACCTATCAGCGGCAACCTGCCTCCGATCACCATGATAACTCCAGCCACCATGCCATATTGTCTGTCATTTATCCTAAAGTTGGACGTCCAGACCACGGATCGGCGACCGTCGACGTGCCGGGCGACCTGCATCAACAGTCTAATTGCAGCATTTGGTATCACGGACCTGCCGGCGAATCATCCTCAGACCTTCTTCGTCGCATCCCCACTGCCCCAGGCGATGTAGCTGTTATCTCGCGTCGCGATTTCACGACTCAATCCTCCCTCGTGTGCAGGATCGGCAAGACTCAGCCGCAGCACGGCTCCACATCGTGCCCACTACCCTGTATGACTCAAGATTAAGAAGTGTAGAAAATAAGAAGTTAAGATATTGGAGACTTGAGTGTCAGGGCGCGGTCGCGATACGGCGTACAGTAAGTACATACTGCTAGAGACTCAGAGTCAGTTGTTCTCGCACCAGCACTAGTGGATGATTGTGCATACACTTATGCACGTCCTACCGGTGTAGCGCCTGCGGTAGCACCAGGAACGGTTTAAACACCCGTCTGGTCAGGGAGGATCCCTGCCAGGCTAGGATCCAGTGGCTGGGGTAACCACCATCCACATTGCTTTGCGCGGCCCGTCATTTGGCAGGATGAGGGCTCGTGTGGACTAGTTCGGTGCCACCTCTGCTGATGATACGTATCATGCAACAGCTGGCGCACGGCGAATCTCCACAAATTCAAGCCCAGAGGTCATGACTCCAAGGGACTAGCCCAAATTGGCGGCTGGAGGACAGGTTGGCTGAGACCAGCAGTGCTCGCAAATGTCAAACAGGACCGAAAAACGGGTGAAGACATCCTCACTCCCAACTAGCTGTGGCTCATGACCGTTATTGTCCGACGTCCACAGCCTGGGCTATTGTGGATCACTTATAGCAGTATCTTGCTATAGCACGAGCCCAATCTTCTGCGGCAGCATCGACGGGACCAGAGGATTCACGAGGAAGCCGTAGTAACACCTTGGAAATTAGTGACTGGTCAGAGCTCCATGGTGGGTCGGTGGGACACCCAACGACGCCTCCCAGTGGCTAGCACGGAATCGGAGTGTTCAACACCACCGCAGCACCTATCATGACCCTGACTCTTATTACACCAGTGCCAGTAATCAGGATAGTGAATGGCGTGCTAGGTTAGTCAAGCATGACTCAAGCAGTACTGAGTTATATTTGAGAACAGCACAACCCAATCACAGTCCCCGTCATGATAACACCTTCGTTTGGTCTTGAGTGGGACTGGCGTAAACTAGTACTGTACCTGCTACCTAGCAGTACAGTACTAAGTGTATGTGTGTGACTGGGAGAAAAACGCCTCATCGCTTTGACATTGGCCATGTAAGTACCAAACCGAGTCAGCGGCTTGCCTTCAAACATCGCCTCCCGCGATACGAATACCATTTAGCCCATCTGTTTCTAGAACATATTGATCGCTGGACACATTCACGAAGGCGTCAGTTACTGAGTAGCGTGGGAGACAGCGTGTTGGTGCAGGATCGCCATCCTCCCATGATGCCATCTTGCATACATTCCGTCCACGCACGAGCTCGGAGAATTTTCTGCTCGTTACTCGCGTCTCATAGGATCTACAAAGCGATTGTCCTGTGTTTTGTCTGCCCAGAAGTGCAGGCTGAATCCTGACACACTGCATTATCCTGCGTCGGATCATAGTGTTCCGTGGCACCCGCGGCTGTGGCCTTGTCTTATCGTTCTAGCGAAGTCGCGATCAAGACTGCATCAGCAGCTGCAGGCCACCGAAGAGCTACCGGCCCCATTTGATGAGGAAAGGAATTTTCGGTGCTAAGACACTGCACTATGCGAAGGTGCTGCCAGGGGCGTTCTCGGCCAGCGGTAGCATAGAATTCAGCATGCTTCTGTGTATGGTCAAGACAACCCGCCTGGCCAGCCCCCTTCCTAGGAGCAGAGCTTGATGGCAGGTGTCTGTAGAGGTCACATTCTTAGATCTGTTGAACGGTGCTACGATCGCCCACTTTGGCAGCCACACAATGTCATTTGTCAGACGGTTGAGCGGTGGATGGATACAGTCCGGAGATCTTCCGTAGTGGCACCTCGATGGGGTCGGAAATGGGTTGACTTCGCTAGCCGATTGAGCTTCAGCTTCTTCGGTAATAAATGGGGATCGTGCGAGTCTAGCTTGCGAAGCAGGTTAACAGCTAGCTAGCTAGCTAGCTAGCTAGCTAGTCAGGTAACAAGAGTATGGGTGAGTTCCAGATCACCAGAGTTACCACAGAAAGCACACCCGCAATTAGGATCTTGCTCCGATCGCCGGAAAAGTCAAGTCAAGTCAAGTGAAGTTAAGCCGGGGCTGAGCGAGGAGAACAAGTGGTGCCTCGTTGGATCGGGGTGGATGGATGGATGGATGAATGGATGGGTGCAGAGGATGGAACCTTGAAGATGGTGTGCAGCAGCCGACTCGGCGCTAACATGGCCTAAGGTGTCGAGGCCCCCTTGGTCGCGGCCCGTGCAATACGCTAGTCTACTTTGGTCTACTATAGCCTGCCACCTGCACTGGGCACCAGTAAACTACTACTAACCTTGAACTCTGCTACTCAGTACAATCACTCAAGTCACTCTCCCATCCAAGTCCTATGCCACTATGCCTTCTCTTTCTTCGCTCTCAGCCATCGACGTGTTCCAGCATGGATGGCGAACCTGAAATTCAGTCCGTCTTCCCGTCTCCTTGCCACTTCGTTACCTTCAGAGCCGGACCTTCGGTTGATGTCGGAGCGAACTGCCCACCCATCGATGATGGCTTCACTTGTTGACCATGATCATCGTGGAATGGTGTCACTCATAATGAGCCTATATATAGCACGCATAAGCTAACCTCTACGGATATTGGTTGCAGAGGTAGCAGTGGGAAGCAATTTCTGCCTCAGGACGTCATACTGTGGGATGGTCATCAACGGCGGCTAATCCTGGCTTGATCGCTGGTTGCCTCACCTGCGCAGCTAGATTACCAGTTGTACACTACACACACCCCGAATTTCGACGGATATACTCCCTCCCGGACCAGTGATGGTTGGAGTTTCGTGTAAGCCCACTGATTTTTGAAGTGCTTACAGCGGCAACCGATCCCAATGAACCCCCACATTTTCCAAGCATAGACCACTGGTGGATCCTCACCCGCCAGGGTCTCTCTCTGCTCGACTCTGTCCCGGCGTACACGTTGTCAATCTTACCGTACTGCTACCCCAGTGGTCCACAGTATGCAACCGATGCATCTGAGAGGAAACGGCGCGAGGCCATCAACAAGAATAGGTCCTGAGATCTGGAATGCGCATTTACTGGGAGCATGGCCGGCACACTATCCGCAGATACGGGGCTCGCGAACTTCAAAAGAATACACTCTAATGTACATCCCTTCTTTTCCCAAAGAGGTAGATGGTACAGTACCTTCGCTAACTGCCAGTGCGATGAGCGACCAGTAGCCCACTACTGGCCAGGTACCCGCACGGCTCGCCACGGGCAATGTTCTAGCAGGACTAGAAAACCTTCCTGCTTTGCATCTCCCTTAGTCTGTTGCTCGGACTATTTACTATAGAACTCAAAGCCAGTGGGCCGTTTCCTCAAGACCAATTGAAACCCGTGAAAGTCAAATGGGGCCAATGCAACGTGGACGCGGCGGTTGACCGATCGCTAGTGTTGGTTGGCCATCCTTTCCAGAAATTCGAGCCACGACAGGTTACTTCTAGGCAGGTACACAATGACACATTTCTCGTCTACATCGGCTCTCCAGATTTCGGTTTCTAGCGAGTCTCGAGAGGAATGATGGATAAGCCACCATCCCGTCTGCGGATCAACCAGACCCGGCGCCACAACCCAATCAGGAGCTGTACTGCGATGTCTTTGGCGAGTGTCACCATTGTGCTTCGGGGTATTTTCAACCAAAAATGATTATCAAAAGTCGCGCCGAAATGCCAATTCTTCAGTCACCGACATGCGTCAAGAAGACTTGCACAGGGAATAACGATCATCTGCCAGTGGGTAGACGTTGACGTGAAGCATCGATAACATATGTTGAAAAATGTTGCTCACGCCCGAAAAATAGGGCAAGCAACTTGGCGGGACCGGCCGATGCTAAGATTGAGGCAGCTGCGGGTTAACCGGACCTTGGGAGAGATTTGAAACCCCAGCTCTTTGTAGCGAGCGAAGGAGCGAGCGTATACTGTACCTACGGAGTGAAAAGTCCTCTCATTATTCAAGGAGTGATGACCGAATGGGTCCACCCGCCAGGACGGATCGAACGGAGATGATTGGGACATTACCCGCCGGATCCAGGGAAATCCCCCACAAAACCGCAAAGTCGCTTTCATTCCAATGCCATTCCTTTCCCCCACAAAATGGCGCACGCTTGCTTGCCCACTGCGGTCCGGCCGGCCTTGGGGTCCTGGGAATGTCCACTTCCAATTTCCTGGTCGCGACAGTTGCAATTGACTGAATTGGGAGGATTTAGCGGGCGGCGCCAGCCGCCACTACCCTCGCCAGTCCAAAGCAGGCAGGCAGGCAAGCCAGCCAGCAAGCAACCTCGGTCCATGGGTTTCTGGAGAACCCAAACTTTCCAGCTTCCCATCTCCTTGTTGCAAGCTTCCCTAGCCGATGGGGAAACTCGCGGTGAGTTCTTTGTATGCTCGTACTGAACCATTTCTGGGGAAGGGGCAATGCGAAAGTGAAACTCACCCCCGTGCCTACTGCGCTCTCAGGAGCGATACTGGCCGATCCAGCCGGGTCACGAGGTCCGTGGTTGATTTCGTGTTAAACTTAGTCTTCCAGGAGTTGATGCGACCAGGAGCACCATCAACGGCCCGTGACCTACCTGGTGGATTTGATCCTGGCCAAGACCGTCGTAATCTTACTGCATACCAGCAATGGCGTACAACGCACGTCTTACAGTCCTGAAGGGTTTGCAATCGGTCGTCTTACCGTACTGTACCCGATAATTTACTCGTTTGGAGGACCTGTCTCTCTTGCCAGCTCTTCGCTCTCGGTGCAAGGCCGGGCAGGTCGTGAAACTGCCTAGTCGGGCTAGTGGTCTTCCAGTTTGCTGCGACTGCGACTAGTTCCGGACCGCTTCCCAACGGTAATTTAACATACAATACAATTGCCGACGATAAGGCAAGATAGTGAGCCTCGTGGGCAATTGTTTGTCAAGGCTGTTTACTGATTACCTTTCGCCAGAGTCTTCATGTCCTTCGGATGTTGTTCGTGACCATCACCCTGGCCATCGTCAGAGTCATTGCATGCTTGCTTTGAGTCGCTTGAGCCTGGGAAACGGGAAATCCGATTGTACTGTACTCCCGCCCGCGACAAGCAGGCAGCAGCGCAATGGATGTCTTGACCGAATGTCGGCTTCCTCAGGCAGGGGGCTCACCCATCGCATTCATGTCTCGCCTCCCACAGCTCCCTTCGTTGTGCACACCACCGTAGGGATGCGCAGTCGATGGGCCACATTTCCGCGTGGTCCTTTCAGTCCTACAGAGTCATAGCCGGGTTCCGATGAGGAATTGGCCTGGCAAGCGATACCTTCCGGTCGACATCGGGGTGCATCCGAGCTTACACTGCAGAATATGACCAGGATCGCCCGAGCAAGCCTATTTCGTGCAAGAGACAGGAATTGGTCGCTTTTGGGATTGCTCGATGCAGGGAGCCCCAGGCCTACTGGGGTGGAATGGGGGATGTTCTGACAGAGTCTATTTCCAGGAAGATAGTAAGTTTCCCGTCTGTATGTACTCTGTAGCCCATGATAAAGTCTATTACACTGCCATAGTGACTGTGCTGTTTTCCCGTCGCTGAGCAGAGTCCCCGGAGTTAGGGAAGAAGGGGAGGACGGGACGATTTGCTGCAGAACTTTCCCCCACGTCATAGTGGCAGCCACTTAAGACCGTACTAAGACTTAGTGAAGTGGTCGATTATCTAGCCATAGCTATGGGTAGTCTACGTGGGGTGGTTTCGAAGACGATCGAGGACAGTGTTGTCTACTTAATTAACTTGTTAAGGGTAGTACTGACGACTAGTTACGTCTGGTGGGCGGTGGGTTCCAGTGCAGTGACAGGCGGCGTACGATCCCCGACGTCCGGGTGAGACGGTATCGGCGTCACAAAACGGTATCATGATTGATTGCAATTTGAGAGGTGGGTCTCTCCCCGTGACTGGTGACTGGGTTGAATGATTGACTGACTGATTGACTGTATCAAGCAGTAGCGTAGTGGGGCCCTGCTGGCACGCACCTTTGGGCCTTTTCCGGTCATGGCCCATGCTCTAGCTGGCTGGCTTCGAATTGACCACGGATTGAACCCGCCCTGCTCCACTCTGGCTGCAATCCGGCTCGGATCATTGGGGGACGGGCTGGAGTGACTAAGCTGGTTCGTTGTTTGTATGCGTGTATGTAACCTGGTTACCCTTCCCTTCAGCTTACACTTCATCTTCCTAATCTGTAATCTGAGATAGAGTAAACGAGCGATCGCAATTAATTAAAATACTTTTCTTATTACTGACTGTCTAGCTTATTCTCTGCCTTCCTATAATTGGAATCATTAATAATCCCTCACCCGGATATGTCTGGCCGGAGCACGGCTTGCTGACGACGTTGGGTCGGGTGTCGCCTCGGAGGCATGTAAAGACTGCAATGAATTGATTATTATTTGCCTGGGATTTCCCGCGCAACATCCAGAGATAATTTTTGCCCTGCTGCTGGTGCTGGTGCTGCAAGACTATGACTGACTGAATGAATGAATGAATGGATGAATGAATGAAAGAACCAGTGTTCTTCTCATAACTATTCTGTGCTAGGAAAGGGAGAAGTAGTGTTCCTACTACTATCTACCTTACCCGACTGACAGTGTCTGTACTTGAAGGCTGTCCGTCTGTCTGTCTGTCTTTCGGCTACAGCCTCGCTCAGACAACAACCTTTCTTCCTTCTCCCTCCTTTTTTCTCCCTCCCTTCCTCCTTCACTTGCCTTATCCACTCACCCATTCTGCACATAATTTCTCTGCATCCATTTCCTTTCGATTTCCATCTTTCTTGGACAGTTTTCTAGAATCTGGGCGGGTGGTTTGTCTTCTTTGAACGATTTGAATCTAGAATACGCGGGTTGATCCTAGGTACTGTTTGCGGTCATCCCCCAGCTTATCGAGAACCAGACAGGCCCATTCCCCATTCGGTTATCTCCGGCTTATCCACTTTCCTCTTTCTCTCTCCCTAGTCTGTGTCTCTGTCTCTGTGGCTCTGTCTGTGTCTCTCTTTCCCACTCACACCACTACCTCCACTACCTCCACTACCTTCTCCCCCTTCACCTCTCATCATCACTACTACTACTAAATGAGATAGCTGTGGAGTGACTTCTTCAGTCCCCTCCGTCATCTTATCGTTCTTTTCTTGTTATTCTTCTCTCCTGGTGAGTTAAAATTCTTCTTTACTCTTAACCTTCAGCCTTTGCTCTCTCTTTTTAATGTTTTCCGTCGAAGAGAGTTAGTTGACTGTTGTATGCTACTGCCCTCCCCCCCCCTGCTGATTAAAGTTGCGGCGCTGACCCCCGAGATCAACCCTCCCCCCCCAGGAACAGAACCACTTTGCCACCTTCCCCTACCCACCTTCCTACCTCGTCTCGCTATTCTTTGTACTATTTCACCTCACAATATCCCTCCAATTCTCCTCTCCGTTCTCTCCGTTCTCTCCGTCTTCTCGATAATCTCATTTCCTGTCATTCTGACATCCATCCTTCCCCAATTGTCTACTTGTACTTGACTTGGAGTTACTGGGTTTCTCCTGTCTTCTGGTGAGTTCCGTTGGTTGCCCGCACTTTATTTCCTGCCTCGTCAATTCCGAGCAAATCATGATCAAAGCTAACCTCAATTCCCGTTGAATCAGCATGCGGTCAATGTCGGGTTTTGCTCATTCCCCTGTTCAGTGATTCCTTCCCTATCGCCTCGATACTCGATACATTTATCGCCGCCACCCCTCTCAACCGCTCTCGTCCCTCCATCATTCAAGAGGCCTACTCCCTGCATCAAAGCCTCCCTCGAAACCAGTGACTGCACTGGTGAACACAAGAATATCAGGTGATATAGGATGCTACTCGCCTCAATGGTAGGCCAAGATCCGGCCACGAGCCCCAAGATGGACAGCATCAGCGAGGTCCCGGGTGACCTATCGGGTGAGTGACTGCAGTTACAGATCTCGCTCATGGCTCTCTTGATCCCTAACAAGACCAGCACCCTCCAAAGCCAGCACCAAGAAGAACACCAATGGTGCGAACAGTGCTGCCGGGTCCGTTCCTCCTCCGAAGACTGACAAGCCACGTCCACACGGTTGTACCACTTGCGGTCGCTCTTTTGCGCGATTGGAGCATCTCAAGCGCCATGAGCGGTCGCACACTAAAGAGAAGCCCTTCGAGTGCCCCGAATGCGCCCGTTGCTTTGCTCGTCGCGATCTGCTGCTGAGACACCAGCAGAAGCTGCATATGACAACCACCCCATCGTCACGTCCACGGAATGCGCGCAGGGAGAGCACCGGCACAGCGGGGACGGGAACGACGAACCGAGTTCGGAAGAACTCCATCGTCAGCAACCCCAGCACGATGCGTCCTCGTGCCAATACCATCAGTCATATTGACGGTGCTTCGCTGGGTTTAGTCGGTGCAACCAACCCTCCGACAGCTGGCTCCGGTCACCCGGCCCATGCTTATCACCCGAGCATTGGTTCTGCTTCGGTGGGATCTAACATGGATTTCCGTGGGTTTGCTGCAGGAGGACATCATCCCCCGGTGAACGGACTCACCAAGCTGGAGACGTCGGGCTTGCCGATTGACCTGTCTGGGGGGCTGCGGACGGCTCCCGTCTATGGAACCTTTGACCTTAGCGTCCCAGACCTGGCTATGAGCTATAATACCACCATCAACCCCGCCCAGCTCCACTTTGGCGGCTCACCTCAAGCGTACGGCAACGACTCACCCTCATCGCCCTACACGCATGCGGTTCACCACATGCCCCCCACGGATCCCATGATGGAGGATGATTTTCACTTCGATTGGATGAACGGCTACGACCCGTCGATGCAGATGCGAAAGAGCAACGATTCCGCCATCGACGAGTCATCTCCGTCGGCCATGAGCACCGGAAGTCAGAGCGGTATCAGCGAGGCCATGATGGACGGATCGAACCGCTACTCCATCTCGTCCGCGAGCTGGCACAATCCGTTCCCGCCCCACACGACTGCCGCTTCTGCGAACCAGTACTCTCTTGAATACCCGGCTAGTTTTAACGATCTAGGAATCCCTCCAGAGACCGTTTCTCCCAAGTCCTTGCTGGCGCAGAATCCGTTCGCAGAGACGTATGCCACCCCTCCGTCCATGACTTCAGTGGGCCAGCCCATCATGGGAGGACACTCGCAGAGTATGTTCCCATCCTCTATGGCAACCAACGGAGAATCTCCTAATCCTCTCAACTTGCCTTTCGCGAATAGTGCCCTACGATCTCACCATGCCCCAACCTCCTCGGATACCTTTACAGACTCCACCCGACAGGCTTTATTAGCCAGTATGGCCCATCCGACCGGTCTGATTCATCGCAAATACTCTCAACCTGCTAGCAGCATGGTACAATATCGTGATCTCTTCTCTCGCCCTTCTAGCCTCAGCAGCTCCGGCCAGCTGCCCAGCACTTTGGACATGCAGCGTTATATTTCCGCCTACATTACCTACTTCCACCCGCACATGCCGTTCCTCCACATTCCCACGCTAGATTTCCAGGCTCCCGAATACACCAATAATCTCCGAACTCCCAGTGGACATTTGAATTTGTGCTCGACCGGTGTCTCTGGCGGTGGCGGCTCGTTGATTTTGTCCATGGCCGCCATTGGAGCACTTTACGAGTTTGACACCGCTGCATCGAAAGATCTCTTTGAGGCTGCCAAGAAAATGATTCAACTCTATCTTGAGGAACGTCGTAAGGTGGACATGTCAGCCGCATTCGGGCGAGCCAGCCACGCGCGCGATAGCTCCGTGCAAAATACCCCGCTATGGCTGGTTCAAGCGATGCTGTTGAATGTCATCTATGGCCATACGTGCGGCGACAAGACTTCGGCTGACATCGCAAGCACGCATTGTGCAGCGCTTGTCAGCCTTGCTCGGGCGGCTGAGCTCACCCATCACGTGGATGCCAAGGATCTTCCACAAGACCATCGGTCAGCCGGTCGCAGTAACCCGAATGGCGCTGAGTTCGAGACCCAGAACCAGTCATCCTCTGGGCAGCCGAAAGAGAAAAAGGATTGGCTCGACTGGAAGATTGTGGAAGAACGCAAGCGTACTCTTTATGCGATATTCTGTTTGTCCTGCTTTTTAGTTTCCGCCTATAATCACGCCCCCGCTCTCACCAACTCCGAAATCCGTCTCAACTTGCCTTGCGAGGAGGATTTGTGGGCTGCGGAATCTCCCCAGGAATGGAAGAAACTAGGCGGCCACTCGTCGACCAAGAGCGCTACTCCCTTCCCTTCTGCCTTGACAAATCTGTTGACTGCCAGTCAACGCGAGCGGCAATCGACCCCATCGAATCAAGCACAGTCGCCCGGTGATGTGTCTTCTCAAAGCTCCTCTGCATCTACCCTGCAACCTAGTACATTTGGCTGTCTAGTCCTCATCTATGCGCTGCATAATTACATCTGGGAGACTCGCCAACGGCATCTAGGCCGGCAATGGACATCTCGCGAAACAGAGGCCATGCAGGCGCATATCGAGCCCGCCTTACGTGCTTGGCAGACTGCTTGGGCCAGCAACCCTGTCCACAGTCTAGAACGTCCGAATCCTTTCGGTGCCGGGCCTCTGTCAGCCGACAGCATCCCGCTGCTGGATCTTGCCTATGTAAGGCTGTTTGTCAACCTCGGCCGATGCAAGGAGGCATTCTGGCAACGCGACTGGAATGCTATGTCTGATGAGCTTGCTCGCGGAATTGAGCTAGTTCATCCTTTGGACGATGTCCCGTCGGAGGTACTGGATCCTTCGATCACGGAAGCGTCGGCTCAAATGGACCACCGTCGCGATTCGATCGCCGACCTGGGCGTTGCGGACCTTGCCATCTCAAGCACTTCGACGCAGGAGCAACCTATGCAAACCCTGGTGGGAGTGTATCGACCGGGCCAGTCGAAACGGGAAAGGCATTTGCGCAGAGCCGCATTCTATGCAGCAGACTCAATTAGCATGTCTGACCAACTGGGAAACACCTTTGCAGAGTTCACCTGTCGGGAACTACCCATTCAATGCGCGATGTGCACTTTTGATTGCGCTCAGGTTATCGCTGAGTGGATTACGACGGTCCAGGAACGTGTCGGGCCGTACCTTGGTGTTCTTGGCCGTGACGAAGTGGATCTGGCCCAGGCCGCCAATCTCCTGTTGCTGGAAGATGAAGATTGCAAACTCATTGAGAAGATCAAGGAGATCCTGGGGAACATCGAAAACAAGATGCAGAGAGAGGTGCAAAGCAGCGTCGCCACGTCGGCTCTCAGCGTTCTCCAGCGCCTGCCCAGTGTTGTGGAGGGCGGTTACGGCTGCAAGATTCTGGTTGCTACAGCCAGTCTTCTCGACCGGGCTGCTGTCTGGCCAATGATCAAGATCATGGCTCGATCCCTTGAAGCGCAAGCTCTGCGGCTTAAGGAACGAGCGCACAACTCAACTCTTGGGAGTAACTAGCCTCGATGCCTCTGCCTCGAACTCCTGCGTGCTATGATATTCTTTCTGCTTGCGGACAAATCACCCGACCGACGATGCAGTGCTACCGCTCTGCCATCATTTTATTCCTAAAGTGGTTTTGCTGGACGATATAACCATGAATTGGTGCGTCTTTCGGGCCTTCTGGAAGAACCTTGAAGAGTCCCCCTACAAAAGTTACCCTGTGCCTGGGCTGGTGAGAACCCAGCGATGCTGCCAGACTGGAGGGGCTGGTGCGCTATGCCACCACCACCCTTCGTTACGTTAACGCTATCACGCAAGTGCCCCACTGTGATTTTATATGATTATTTTGTGCGTTCTGTACTCGATATCGAGAGTTGACTTCTATGTATTTGTGAACGAAAGGCTCGATTTACGATGTTTGATTTTTATTTTTTATCGTTGATTTTTGGACAGGCAGGACTTGGCGGGACATGAGAGAGAGAAACTGTGGGCCTAACGACCGAAATGCTGGAATTGTCACGATACCCTGGATCAGCAGTACGATGTGAGACTGACATGACGGGTGGCATACGCCGGACCCTTTTGATAGCTGTGCACATAAATACTTGAGATACAACCTGTACATATGCGAATACAATGTGCGATGATCGGAGATGATCAAAGTGTTTGAGTGTAGGGGGTAGCAGATGCAGAGTGTAGTTAGGGGACGAATGAGTGGCTGGCAGTAGTAGGAAGTTCCTACAATTTGCCATCAGCAGCTGTATTGACAGTAACGTAAAATCCGTTGGCATAGACCATATGCAGTCAAGAGGACAGACGAGTCAACTGAACAAACTACACTCTACTACAGCCCCGCAACCTAACGCGAAAGATGATAATGCACAACCAAGACGTCACTTTTTCTATCCATCCAGTAATATAAGTATGTAAGTAAGTAAAAAGTATGTGTGTCCGCATACAATCTCTCTCTTTCTCTCCTCGTCCCCCCTTTCCCCCTTCCTCCCTTTTGGTATGTGACTATACAAACAGCCTCTCGAAAGAATACTTCCCCACGGCCTTCCGCCGCAGGTACCCGATCTCTCGACTACTGCGGGTCTTGACCTCGCCCGTCTCCTTCTTGACCTTGGTCTTGCTGACGTCGTGGGCGGCGGCCTTCAGCGACAGGGGCAACAGCTTCCCACCGGCGGCCTCGCCGCCGGCGCCGCCTTCCTCGCCGTCGCCGGCACCGAAGATGACCAGGTCGGCGCCGTTGAGTTTCTCGTACCGGACATTGGCGGGAGTGACGGTCTGCTCGGTCGCGGGGATGACTGCCGTATCAGCAACGGCAGTGGTGACGGCAGTGGTGGCCTTGACGCTATTCGTGTAGCGGAGGTACTCCCGGAGAATGCCGGTGAGGTAGGTGGCCTCCTCGACGCCGGCGAGAGCGGCGGAGATCTCGGACTTGATGTCGGCGATCAGCTCCTGGCTGTTTTCGGCCAAGGGTTCCCCGGGGGAGGCGGCGGCGGCGATCCAGCCCGAGGGGCCGATGGCGTCGATGGCGGCGTTCAGGCAGGTGGTGATGGTGTCGAGGGGCAGGGCGGGGTTGGTCTGGTCCGGCGAGATCGGGGTCGGCGGGTTCTCGGTGAAGCGGGTGGTGTGGCCGCTGGTGGCGAGGCAGAGGCGGAGGTGGTGGACCATGGAGATCAGTTCGGAGCGGGTGAGGGCGGAGCGGAGGGCGGTCGTCAGCGTGGCGGGCGGGTGGGTGTGGATTTTGTGCAGGGTCGTGTTGAGGCCCTTGTAGATGTTGTGGAGGGTGGCGGGCTCCGTTGGAGTTGTTGTTGTCGTCGTGACGAGGGCGTTGGAGTCTGAGTTTGTGGAGGGGTCGGCGGGGGAGTCGGACATCTCCTCATCGTGATCGGGCTGCGTTTCGCCGGAGGTGAGGAGCTTGGCGCGCGCCTCCTCGAGGATGATGGCGCTGGAGCGCGCCTTGTCGAGGAACAGGCGCAGGGCGTAGGCGAGCTCGTCGGTCGAGAGCACCACCCGGCCGGACAGCACGCTGTTGAGTCTTTGAAGCGTCGGGTCCGAGTCGACCAGCCCCTGCACGAAGGAGCCCACGGGCAGCGGTTGCAGGATGCACGGCTTGATGCTGCGGCGCAGGGCGATCTCGACGTTCGCCTGCGAAAGGTGGCCGATGTTGATGAGCCATTGGCAGGTGCGTTCGGGCCAGATGGCTATCGAGAGGCGGGAGGCGGTGGGCGCGGATAGCGTGTCCTTGCTGGTCTGGGTGTTGTTCTCCTCCTTCAGGGAGAAGATCAGGGTCAGGAGGAAGAGCGTCAGTTCCGAGTTGACGAACTTTCCGGGCCCCGGGAGGGTCTTGGACTCCCCGGCGCCGAAGAACCGCTGCACTGCCGTGTCGAAGGCGCTGGCATTGTTGCCCTTGACGCACTCGCGGAGATCGTTGGTCAGCTGCGTCCACCGCACGGTTTGCTTGGCAGTCAGCCCAAAGACGGCGGCATCCTCGGTTCGCAGCTTCTTCGAGCTAAGGTCAGACTGGGCGTATGAGGGTCCGATACCACGGCCGATGGCGTCGATCAAGAGGCCGTCGCGAGGGCGTTTGAGGGGCCCGGCGGCGAGACTTGAGGAGCTCAGGTCGAACGCCAGCAGGGTGTTGTTCTTTGTGGCGAGGGCAACCCCCAACCGGGCAAAGTAACTGACGAAGGTCGTGGGTGCCTTGACGCTGGATGAGCCACTCGCCGGGACGTCGCTAACGGCGATACTCCGCTGGATGGACTGGTATTGGGTATCGTAGACGGCGATCATCGATTGGCCAGCGCCGATCACGGATTGGGGCGAGATGCGCATGATTGACGAGAAGGTCTCATTCTCGAGGATGAACTTCGACGTCAGCGTAGGGGCGTACTGAGAGAGATCGAAGTTGATGTGTCCGTGTGGGAACGAGAGGTTCAGTCCAGCCGATCCGGAGTGGAAGTACCACTGCGAGCCCTGGCGCTCAATGGTCTCCTGTCCGCTGACCTCGGGGATGCTGATCGTGAGCAGGTGTCTCATCTTCTGGCTTTCATCGATGCTGCGCTCTAGAAGGGTAGCGTCGGAGGGCACGGAGAACATCTGGACTTTGACGTCGCTGAGTTTAACCGGATCGGATCCATTGGGGTGCGAGACGACCAACAGAATCGAAGGCTCATCCACGCCACTATCGGTGAGGCTGCCGAGCGCCAAAGCCGTCAGGTCTTGCCGGCGCTTGAGCAGAGATTTCTTCGCATCCTCGAATTCAACAAGGAAACAGGCGTTGACGCTGTGTGTCGAGCTGATCTTGGCCACCTCGCTGTGTTTCATGCTCCATCGCTGGGTCTTGAGATCGGGAGAGAGTCGGCGGACGCGACCATCTTGGTGAACGGCGAGAATGTCGAACGAACATTCAGGTTCTTGCTCAGTCGAAGGGCCAGGGACAATCCCCACAAAGTTGACTGGGCTATCTGAATCGCTAACGGAGTAGGACGAGGAGGAAATCACCGGGGCGCTGGCGCCATTGCCACCACTTTCTTCAACAAATGCCTTGATCTGCTGCTTCAAGGCGATGTATGTCTGTCTTCTGACCACGGATTTGCTGGGGATCTTTCTGCGCACCGAGCAGGGCTGGCAAGTGAAGGATGATTGCGGCGGGACGGCGTAGGAGGTCACCAATTTGGGGGTTTGAATCTATCCAGAGACAAGATCGTCAGCATGGAAATCCTTATGCGATTGATTGACCAGTGACAACATACGTTGTAAATGTTCACGGCTTCACCATCTGCCGCAACGACGACTTCATGTCTCTTTCGCTTCTTCGACTCGGCCAGACTGAAGACATCGCCGATGTGGGTTTTGCCGGTTGAGGCGTGCAATGGGCGAGGCAACTGAGCCAGCACCGACGGCGGTTGCAAATCCATGGTAGCAACAGTTGAGATCAAAGTATGCGACAAAACTGCGACCGTTGTCGCTATGAAACTGCGGCGTCGGCCTTCACAGAAAGAAAATGGATCTGTATGCCTTCCCGAAAAATTTCCGGGCTTATGGTTGCTCCGGCCCCCGGTGCCGATACCCAAAGCGGCTTAGGCGGGAATGACGTCCGGGCAGCGCAAGAAAGCCTCAGGCCTCAAGCCTCAGGCCGCAGGCCGAGTCCCTCCCGGGCGGCGTTTTCATCCCGCCCTTAATTGAAGGCGCGGAAACACGCGCAGCGCGTCTTTTGGTGCCCGTCCGCTTATCACTACAACCACACCAGAACATCTCGAACATTTCACTTTCACTTTGACTCTCCTTGTCTACCTCATGATCTAGAATTCTGGAAGCCGTCTCCGCGCAATTCATGTCCTTCATTTACATGTTCTTTCCGTTATCTCTCCTACAACCTCCTTTCAGGTGATGAGCTTCTGCTCATCATCTGGAGACTCTCAATTGATGGCCACTGGACATGGCGAACAGAGGGCTATCCACCCCTTCTTTCGCAAAGGTCGTTTCCCCTGTTTCGTCATTCAGTTCAGTTCATACAAAGGCTGACTGTGAACAGAATTCGGAGTAGCACCCGACCCAATTATCCATAACCCCGTCAATGATGCTGCAGCGCAACCCCAACTCTCTCACGGCGACAGTGCCCGGCCTATCTCAGAAATCAACAACCCCCCCAATCCCTCCGAATCTTGCGACACATCCCGCGTTCACTCGTTAGCTATGCTCGATCATGATCCAAATTCCGAACGAAGAAAACGAAGGAAGACCGACAAAGATGACCCGGCAGAGACGACACAGGTTACGGTCAATCCGTCCTCAACCAAGCCTGAATCCGGGGAGTCACAGCCGAAGACACCGACCAGTCCAGGAATTGAAACCCCCCCACCCAGCAATCCTCAGGTCGTAATTGCGTCAGGGGAGAGAAAGTCGCCCAGGCAGAAGACTATCAAATTGAATGCCAATGGGAAATTATTGTCGTCGCCGGTGTCTGCTAAGGTTGAGGACAATCCAAGAAAGGGGAGGAAGAACAAGCGCGGCAAAGCAGCTGAGCAAAAGGCTCAGCCTTTTGGGAGCAAGGTTGTCATCATTAAATACAATGTGGAAGCAAATTCGGAGAAGGGGCTTGCCCAGCTCATAGACGACATTATCAGTGGTCGCAAGAAACACATCGCAGCCACAAAACCTCTCCACCATACCCCGGCCCCATCTATACCTACACAGGAGCAGCCTGCTAAAGCAACCCATCCGTTCTTCCTGAAGAAATCCTCTCAAAAGGCGAATCACTCCAACACTCAAACAGACGCTCATGAGGCAACCCCTCCGAACACCCAACGAAAAGAAACTAAGCAAGTCTGCTCGACGCCGAAATTCCCTCTCAAATCTAGCTCAAGCTTTCCAGGAACATCAACACCGAATTCATTCGCTAAGCGGCCTAGATACCCCGAACTCGCGCACCCAATCTGGCCACCTCATGGCCTCACACACGTCAGGGGCAGACAAGACGATCTCGAATCCTACAGCCTTGACATGAGGGGTCTAGGTCCGAAGAAGTCCAAGACTGCTGCGATCAATGTCCCCGACGACGAAAATGTCCTCTTACTTCGGCTACCCAAGAACCCCTCCGCTGCGTCAGGAATACTGAGAATACCTGGAAGACACGTTGCCAGTGGGAAGATCTTGCAATGCGCTGTCACCAGACAACTCTCCGAACAAGCTTCATCTGCACGAACGAAGAAGAGTACTCTGAATAAGACTTGTCACGCTGCCCTCGCCAAACTCCACGCTTCGCTCACCAGTTCCATGTCCGCTTTTGACCTTGGTCTTTGCGACACCTCTAGCTGGACTCAAAAATACGCTCCCCAATCTGCAGAGCAGGTTCTCCAGGCCACGAGGGAAGTCTTTATGCTGCGCAATTGGCTGCAATATCTCAAGGTCACCGCTGTCGACACAGGCAAACCACAAAAAGACGATGCGGCGAAAAAGAAGACGGAGGAGAGGAAGCGCAAGAAACGCAAGAAGGACAAACTGGACGGCTTCATTGTGTCCAGTGAAGAGGAAGCCTCCGAGATGGACGAAATTTCCGGCTCAGATGATGAACTCGCTGCGGACATGACCACCAAGAAGACCGTCGTTCGTGCTGGTGACATGGCGCTGGGTTCAAAATCGGGGACCGAGAAAATTCGCATGTCCAATGTCATCTTGATGAGCGGTCCTTCGGGGTGTGGCAAGACGGCATCGATTCAGGCAGTAGCCAAAGAGCTGGACTTTGAGGTGTTCGAAATCAACCCGGGAAATCGCCGGAGCGCCAAGGACATCCTGGACCGTGTAGGTGACATGACACGCAACCATCTGGTCCATCACCATCACACCGATGACAGTGCATCTGATGGAAGTGGTGTCGAGCTAGTGGGCCCGAAAAAGAATAAACTCAAAGGGTTCTTCCAGTCAACATCAACTGTCAAGTCGGGGGCCAAGCCGGCACCCGAACCAGAATCCTCAACACTAGAGTCAGAGACGAAGCGTTCTCGCAGCCAGAAGCAATCGTTCATTCTTCTGGAGGAGGCAGACATCCTTTTCGAAGAAGACAAGGGATTCTGGTCCGGGGTGATGACGCTAATCAGCCAATCGAAACGGCCAATCATCATCACCTGCAACAACGAGAAACTTCTTCCACTCCAAGACATCTCCTTTCATGCCATACTTCGCTACCGACCTCCTCCAAAAGTTCTTGCTGTTGACTATCTCCTTCTTGTGGCTGCCAATGAGGGTCACATGCTTAAACGAGGAGCGGTCGAGAGTCTGTACGACAGCACAGGTCGAGATCTCCGGCGATCTATCATGGAGTTGGATTTTTGGTGCCAGATGGCGATCGGCAGCGAGAAGTCCGGCCTTGACTGGATCCTTGATCGCTGGCCGCGGGGGTTGGACCTTGATCCGAACGGTGACCCTCTTCGGGTGCTGAGTCTTAATGCATACGAGCCATTCATGGGCTGGTTTGGGCGCGACATGCTGCAGAGTCACGGACCAGACAGTGAGATTGAACCTCGACTAGAGTCACTTGCATGGTGGCGGCTTAGCATGCAGGAAACACAGACCATGAACACTCTCAGGCAGTCTGATTCGTATCATTCGGGCACGAAACCGGTGAATGCGATGTCCAACGCTGATCATCTAGAGACGTTGTTGCAAAAATCCAAATTTGCCGATTTACAAAGTGACCTTGACCTTCTCTGCTCCCGCTGCTCACTTGACATGAAGCTGGTAAGCCTCTCTCTTCATATCCTAAAGCTTTGAGTTAACACATTTAGGACACTCTGGATCCCTCAATACCTCCATTACCGGAAAAGCAAAGGACAAACTACACCGAAGGTTGTCAATTGCTCTCCGCAGATATCATGCCGGAGTACACAGCAATGCCAGCGGCCATGGGCTGCACCTTCGAGACTTTACTAGAGAAGGCTTTCGCGCATGAATATCAAGAGGACAAGCAGTCTGTTGATATGAAAGCCTCGGATAAGAAGACTTCGGATCCTGAATCGGAGTATGGCGCAAGGGTCCTGAAAGAAGTGAATAAACCCCCCAGTGCTGGTCCTGGCCGTGCTGAATTCCATGCGGCCTTCGAGCCTATGACGAGAGCGGATTACGTCTTCCCCATGCCTACTGGCCGTTTGGCACCTTCATTTGAGAGCGGAATGCGTCCCATTGCTGAGGATCTAGGACCCTATATCCGAGGAATCATGGCCTATGATCTCCGCTTGGCACACCGTCGGCTACAATTGGGTGAGATTCTCTCCAGTGATGGGAAGGGTGCCAAGCGCACACGACAGACCCGAGCCAGTCGAGCAGCGCTTGAGGGTGGCGACAAGGCATATACTCGCAAGGAGAGATGGTTTCCATCGGACGCCAACCCGTCGCTGGTCTTCGCGACGGGTAAGCAGGAATGGCAGGAAATCCTGGCGCGGAAGGGCTACTTTGTTGTATCGCCTCCTGGGGAAGGTCAGGTGGAATGCAACGATCGGTCATCCGAGAGCTCGAGCGAGGGAGGCATATAGATAGAGGAGGTTAGCGACGCGAGAGCGTTTGATGCGCGGAGACGACTGCAGGGCAGAGCTCGGCGATGCGATTCAGCATTGATTCCTCAGAACCTATATTTTTAGTGTAAATAACTTAGAGCAATGTATGAGTAGCTCGATATTTCCAAGTTTTCATTTGCTAGTAGGATTCAACATTGCGGTGTACTGTGTAGAGATACGTACCTCGATTGTGTTACCTTATATGTACTCTGTAGCTGGTTCGTATGAGCGGGGGGTGGGCAAGGATGGAGCTCGGAATTGGCTGAGAGGGGATTAGTTGGTGGTTTGGTGGTTCCCGCAGTGGATCGGCGACGGCGACATCACTCCATCCCTCGATCCCTCCATTCATTCCACCCAGTCAGTTCTCCTTCGCAAACGCGTTTCCTTATCACCTCCCTCCTCCCTCTCTACCTTTGCTCCAGCAACCCCAACAAAACCTCCAACCTCCAATCCTCAACCTCAATCTTCATTTATGGAATAATCAGAAGAAGAGCAGGATCTTTTCTCTCTTCCCCCCCCTCCTAATGTCGGTGTGCGCACCTGTAACAGTCCTGGCACTATTTTTATATTAGCTTGTTTTCCTCCCTTATCAGCCTCCTTCGCTCCCTCCCGCCTCCGACCGCACTCCGCTTCGTCATTGCCTTGGCCTCCTGCGACATCAACAACACTTCCACCATCACCCCCTATACCGACCGTTCGCCCTCTGCTGACATTCCATGTCGCTCTTTGGCACATCCCCCGAGGATTCGGCGCTGGGTAATTCCGCGCAGAGATCCAAGTCCTCCCTTTTCGCAGACGAGCCGTCCTTTGGTGGGAACACAGGAAATGCGGGTTCCTCCTCCCTCTTCGCCGACGACGAGGGGCTGAACTCCGGCTCGCTCTGGGGCAACAGTGTCAACAAACGGACGAAACACCAAATTGTGAAGACTCTCCTTCCGCAAGATGAGGTTCCTGACAGCTATATCGATGCGTACGATCTGGTGCTCAGTGAGGGGGATCGCGTGGGCAGTGGTGTGGGCCTGACATCCGTCCGCGAAATCCTGTCGAGCAGCGGACTCAGTGCCAGCGATCAGGAGAAAATCCTGAATTTGGTCGTCTCGGGCGATGTAGACAGCTCCACTGGCCTAGGACGTGGTGAGTTCAGCGTGCTTCTGGCACTCGTGGGCCTAGCGCAGGAAGGGGAGGACCTGACATTCGATGCGGTTGACGATCGACGCAAGAGTGAGTTGTCGCGGACTCTCCATGTCATCCTTTAGACCCGACTCGTGTAGCTAATAGCAGGTGCGCTGCCCACTTGAACAGAGCTCCCGCAGCCCAGGTGCTCTTATTTCGACGCATTGCGCGCTAAACACGAAACTGCTACATCGGGGCAGTCTTCGCAGCAAGACCGTCCCACTACGCCTCCTGCCCCCGCCACCCCGCCGCCAGAGCCAAGTTCAACTCATTCACGACAGTCCCGCCGTGGGTCCATGGGCAGTTTTGAAGCCGATCCGTGGGGAAGCCCTCAGCTGCATCGAGGACATGCCCATGCCCAAACCGAATCCGAGCACCCCGTTCTCAATGGTTATGGCAGCGTACGATCCGGGACCAATGCATGGGCTAGCAGAGCCAGTGATACCAGCGGCCCGCAGGATGCGCCAGAGAATCCCCATCCCAATCGAGGGGCGGGCTTGGGCCCTTCTGCTAACCCTGGCTTTGGATGGGGAGACAACATTGGGAATACCTCGGATGGACATGGACTGGGAGGGCCGGTCCGAGCTGGAATTGGAGGCTTTGGCCCACCCGGGAGCGACCAAGGCGACTCCAATCCCCGTCGCCGGTCCTTAGGCATCGATAGAGTTACGAATACCCGTACGGAGGAAGTGATCACGATCACCTTGCTTCCGGAAAAGGAAGGCATGTTCATGTTTCAGCATCGCAATTATGAAGTCAAGTCTGCCCGCAGAGGGAGCACCGTGGTTCGACGGTACAGTGACTTCGTGTGGCTCCTGGACTGCCTCCACAAACGCTATCCGTTCCGCCAATTGCCACTGCTGCCCCCGAAGAGGATTTCAGGTACGTTCAAATTAGGCTTGCTACAAGCTGTCCTCCACGCTTACACACCTTTCCTAAGTCAATGGCACTCACCTTTCAGCGGACTCCAATTCCTTCCTGGAAAAACGTCGTAGGGGACTTGTACGATTTACGAATGCGCTCGTTCGGCATCCGGTCTTGAGCCAGGAGCAATTGGTGGTTATGTTTTTGACGGTTCCGACAGTAGGTCTTGTGGGTTCGTTGTGGTCAAAGCAGTGGATGATCTGACATTGGGACAGGAACTTTCGGTGTGGCGGAAACAGGCGACCATTTCAGTGCAGGACGAATTTGCGGGCCGAGCCCTACCCCCCGATCTTGAAGACTCGCTCCCCTCCAACTTAACAGACCTGTTCGATACGGTCCGCAGTGGGGTCAAACGGTCGGCGGAGGTGTACATCAATCTGTGCACGCTGTTGGAGCGGTTAGCGAAGCGCAACGAGGGGCTTGCTGCCGATCACCTGCGGTTCTCCCTGGCGCTGCAGTCGCTGACCGAGGTGACACGCGACACCTACGCAGTGGATACGAACGATGTGCCGTTGCTCAACGAGGGAATCAAGGCCACGGCACGGCATCTGTCGGCAAGCCAGAGTCTGCTGGAGGACGAGGCTCGGGCTTGGGAGGATGGGATGTTGGAAGACCTCAAGCGCCAACGCGACTGTCTGGTCAGTGTGCGAGAGATGTTTGATCGGCGGGACCGATATGCTCGTAACAACATCCCCCAATTGGAGCGTCGCATTGAGAACAACGAGCGCAAGCTGCAGGAGCTGCGGGCCCGGCCCCAGAACACGGTCAAACCGGGCGAAATTGAAAAGGTGGAAGAAGCTATCTTCAAGGTATGTGGAATGTTCATTTCTGATTCTGGTTCAGTGGTCCAGACTGGGATGGCTAACCCGGTTGCCTTGTCGGGGATTGCAGGACAAGGAATCGATTGTGCAACAACACGCACGTGGGGTGTTTATCAAGGAGTGCATCCGGGACGAACTCGTGTTTTTCCAGCAAAGTCAATACCACATCAGCCGGCTGCATCAAGACTGGAGTCAGGAGCGGGTCAAGTACTCGGAGCTGCAGGCGGACAACTGGCGGTCACTCAGCGATCAAGTGGAGGGCATGCCGTTAGGGGACTGATGCACTGATGCACGTGTCAATTACTGGCACTGAACATTGCTTTTTTTTCTCTCTTTTTTTGGTCTTGAATTCTTGCGCTGTGCCTCCTGTCTACTGTATCTCAGAGAATTTTTTCTTTACTCGCGCTATCCTCCCGAAGTGATTTTTGATCGTGGTTTTCCTGCAGCGACTCTAGCCCCCTGTACGCATCCCTGTTTGGCAGACGGACCTACCGCCTGCACAGTGTTAATTTTAGGTTTTTCTTTTCTGGACAGTTGAACGGTTGCCGTTTTGGACACCTTGCTCTGATGGTCCCCGAGTGCAGAGATCACGGGTTGGACACATGGTTGGGTTGCTTGCTTGGTTGGGAGTGACCTGCAGGAGACATTGCATCGCTGGGCCCGGCCAAATCAGGCGTACCGTGCTGTAGTGTGAGGTATCTGCTAGTTATTCCTTGTTCGTGCCCGGCATATTGGTTGACCACAGCTGTTTCCATAAGTGCCGACCAGTTAGATCGCTTCTCTGCTGTTACGTGGAGGTGATCAAGATACTCTTAATGCTTGTTCTTTTTTCTTTTTGTGATCAAGCGGGTAAATATATATACTATTGAACCGGCGCGGGCGGACTTAGTGACCGAGGGAATCAAGGCATTGGCAGGACTGTGAGTATGAGTGATAGTGTTTGCCGTCCATCATACTTCGCCCTTGAGCAAGCAAGCAAGCAACCAACCACCCTGGCAATCCTGTCAGTGATTCCAAGTGTATGAATGGGAAGTACAGGAAGTATTCCGAGTCTCCGGTCGGTCTATCTGTTCGGTCTCGTGATGGGGAAGGGGGAGGGAAGAAGGCGGTTAGTCAGAGTCGGGAAGTCGGCAAGTCGGGATGAACGAATGGCCGACTTGGTTCAAGTCGAAGTGGGGACACTTCCTCTAGACTAATCCAAAGAGGGACAAGTGCAGCTCCGCTTTTCGCTTTTGACCGCCAATAAAGACCAGCAGAAACCGAGCATTTGCAGCCTTGCAAGGCTGGGCAAAACGATGGCTTTTCTGGCTGTTGCGGTTAACTTAGTCTTGTTCTGTGTTTAGCCTCGGGGCTAGTCTCTTTTTCTACCTAGTCGTCTCTTCCTGCATGGCAGGTTTGGAGATTGTGTCGTCATGATCATGATTGGCACCATGTGGTGTGTGTGTGTGTGTGTGTATGTGAGTCCATTCAGTCTCAGCTGTCATCCCACAATTGTCCTCCCTTCCCCCCCCAATGCATCCAAATGCATACATACCACCTCTCACACGGGGAAGCACAAAAGAACAGTCCGTCGCAAAAGTCGGATCTGATCTGTACAGTACTTCTTGGGGAGAAGTTTAAGTCATGTACCGTACCGTTACAGTAGAGTTGTGGTGGATCAGAATTGTTGGCGGAACACGACTGGAAATGTGATGGGTAATCGGATGCGAGCCCTATTGGTGTGGAGTGATACTTATTAGTTTGGAGGTAAATTATGGGCCGCTACGGAGTACCTTCTAGTAGTCTCTTTCCTGGTCGGATTCAGAGGGTAGAGTATAGTCAAGGACTAGCTTAGTTACAGCATCTTGTACATACAGAAAGTGTCTCTCTGTAGCGACATCATGACGAGATGTATGTGCAGTATATCAACCCAGCAGTATCCCGCCTTCATCGGCTCCTGGGATTTCATAACTCCACGACAACTACCGAGTCAGTGCAATCATAGCTGGAATCATAATTAGAATAGTGGAGTCCCGCCAATTGCCAAGCCTCCTCGCCTTCGTCCGTTCCGCGACGATTGAGTGATTCAGAGCTGTGAAGGAAGTCAGATTGAACGGATTTCCCCGCCGACCGTCGGCGTTCTTTCCCTGGCTCGTCGTCATCAGTCTTGGTTCACGTCTTGGATCAGTCTTGGAAAGGCAGCAAATCTCCGAATCATATTCCTACGCCCAGCTCGTGCCCAGAACTTGGCTTGCTTCTCTTGCTTCAATTCCTCCAGTTCCTCCCTCCTCTCTGGTCGCTCCTCTCGGCTTGGATCGGGTGCCGCTGACTTCGTTTCTGGTGCCTGTTTCGCCCTCCAAAACTTACTCTCCCTCCCCATTCCTCGTTCTTGTCTTTTTTCTTTTTCTTTTGTCTTGTTCTTCTCTTCTCTTTCTTGTTTCTCAGACCTGTGTCTTAGCCTTCACCCTCACCTCCATCTTCCTATCCCATTCCGTGCATCTCGTTTTCTTGGGGAAAGCTTCGAATTGTTTGGAGAGATCTTGAACTATTCAGTTTCCAGAATCGGTAAGTCTTCCTAGTAGTCATCCTTCCTTTGCTTCTCCCAAAGCGGCAGTCTTTCCTTTGGCCGCCGCCGCCCGCGCCTCTTCCCATTCCCCATTCCTCGCCCTGCGCGATCTTCCCTTGACTTCTCCCTCTTGAGAAAACACTCGGACCAATGCTTTGTCTCTCATTCCCAATTTCTTGTTTATTTCTTTTCTTTTTCCTCGTTTCCGGAAACTAATCGCACGTTTTGCTCTCGCCCGCAACAGGAATCCTCTCCTCTTCTCTCCTCTCCCTCCCATACTCTCGACCCCCCTTGCAGGTGACGACGCCCACGAGGCCCTCGACAGGAAAACTCCGTCTTGGGATTTTCTCCGCTTTCGCCTGTCATCGTTTCGGGCCGCATATCATTGATTTCCCAAAAGGCATGCGGAAATTCGGCGTGCGTCCACCTTAAGCGGCGGGTTTCCCCTTGTTAGAGCGCATCCAGGTCCCGATCGGCGGAAGCTCCTCCGAGATCCTCAATCATAACTTGGTTTCGCGGCGCATCGACCTCAAGACGCACGAGCGCCCCGCGGTGGAAAAGCGAATCTGGTACAACAACCAACCTAATCGCTTAATTTGACCAACAAATCATCATCAAATTCTACTGGGATAGCGCTTTTCGATCTCGTGCGCTTCCCCCGCCGTCGCAGTGATGGCGTGGGATCATTTAGATATCGATAAGCCCCATCTGGCGTACATGATCCTGGGTGGGTTTACCAGTCTGTTCATGTTATGTTCGCTCTTCGTCAAGGAGAAGCTGTACATCGGTGAAGCGACCGTTGCCACTCTGTGTGGTATCATCTTCGGGCCTCATGCGGCCAACCTCTTCAACCCCATGTCCTGGGGCAATGTCGACAAGATCACGCTGGAATGCTCGCGCATTGTCCTGGTCGTCCAGTGCTTTGCCGTCGGAGTCGAATTGCCCAAAGCCTATATGGAACGGCACTGGAAGTCGGTGTTTTTGCTGCTGGTACCCGTCATGACCTGGGGCTGGCTGATCACGAGTCTGTTCATCTGGTGGATGGTGCCGCCTCTCTCGTGGCTCGAGAGTCTGATCTGCGCGTCCTGTGTCACCGCCACCGACCCCGTCCTCGCCTCCTCGGTCGTCGGTAAAGGTAAATTCGCCCGCCGAGTGCCCAAGCACTTGCGAGACCTCTTGTCCGCCGAGTCCGGCTGCAACGACGGCATGGCCTTCCCGTTCATTTATCTGGGGTACTACATCTGGCGCTACCGCCCCCATGCGGGCGAGGTGTCGCTGCATTGGTTCTGTGTAACCATCCTGTACGAGTGTATTTTTGGTGCGGTCTACGGGTTTATCATTGGGTATCTGGCCCGGCACGCGATCAAGCTCGCCGAAAGGAAGGGGCTTATCGATCGTGAAAGTTTCTTGGTCTTCTACTTTGTGCTGGCCGTCTTCTGCGCCGGCTCGGGCAGTCTACTGGGCATGGACGATCTCCTGATCGGCTTTGCCGCCGGTGTGGGCTTCAGTAATGACGGATGGTTTACGGAGAAGACAGAGGAGTCCCACGTGTCCAACGTCATCGATTTGCTACTCAACTTGGCATACTTTGTGTATTTTGGAGCGATCATTCCCTGGGAGGACTACAACAACACATCGATTGGTCTGCAGCCCTGGCGACTGGTTGTGATAGCGATCTTGGTCATCTTCTTCCGTCGCATTCCGATCATGCTGATATTGAAACCGATTATACCCGATGTGAAAACATGGCGTGAGGCATTGTTCGCTGGCCATTTCGGACCGATTGGCGTCGGCGCGATCTTTGCGTCGATCTTAGCACGGGCCGAACTGGAGGGACATGGCACCAGTCCATTAAGGGAATCAGAGCTCCCGGCGGCCGGTTCTTCGAATTACTATATCATTCAGCTCATCTGGCCGATTACGACCTTCATGGTCATTTCCTCGATTTTGGTTCACGGCTCCTCTATCGCCGTCTTTACGCTCGGCAAGCGGATCAACACCCTGACCATCACGTTGTCCTACACCACCGCCAACGAAGAGGGTCCCTCCTGGATGAATCGTCTGCCGCGGGTGCAATCCCTCGCAAAGGGTTCTATGTCCTTCCGCAAACCGGATGAGGATGAATCTTCCAACGAACCCGATTATCCTCCGGGTACACTGCCTCCGATTGGAGTTCCGGGTAACTTCTTGCGCCGTCAGAAGGAAGACGAAACGGACCCGGCGCGTGCCCGATCGACGAGTAGGACCCGTAGGAGACGCCGCAGACGCAACGACGGAGCGGGTGGTCCCATTAGCCAGTCGGCTATCGCGCCGCAGCGAACTGCAGATACTGAGAAATCTGAGAAGCAGGAAGAAGAACGCGAAGAGGAGGAAGAACGCGATAGAATTGAACGGGAATCTTCTCCTCCTAACCGGGAGCGCGATCGCTTCGGTCAAGAGCCCGTCATGGAAGTATACCTGGAGGGTCATAACATGATCATGGAGGATGAAGAGGGTAACGTTCTCAAGGTCGAGGACGTCAGTCAAATGTCCGAAGAAGAGCAGAAACAACATATCGAGGAACAGCGGCAGAAGTTACGACAGAATTCGGCCGAGTTTGCTACCTCTCGCTCACATCCCCACGAGAAGAACGAAGGCGAGGAGATCGAGAAGAAAGTGGAAGAAAAGGCCGAACGTTCTGTCGAAAAGACTCGGAAGATGATCGGTAACTGGATGAAATTCGGCAAGGGCGGCGATCGTGTCCAGGTGCCCGTTCACACCGAGGAGGAGAAGGCTGCAGCCAAGCGCAGGGCTGAGAAAGAAGTTCACAAGCGCAAGGGCAAGGGCCGCTCCGCTCACGCGTACCAGTTTGGCAACACGATTATCGTCGAGGACGAAGATGGTGAGGTCATCAAGAAGTATTCGATCCCCGCGAAAGAAAAGCCTAAGCCTGAGGGTAACGCTCCGGTTCGACGAGGACTGACCCGGATGGGTACCTGGTTCGGCATGGAGGAAGAGGGTGATAGCTCGCAAGCGGCGCGGAAGGCGGCACAGGACGAATGGCTGGCAGATGACGGTCTGCGTTTCACCCTGGCTGACGATGGCGACGTCGGAAAGCGCGGCATCGAACACAAGGGTCGTCGCATGACTAAGCATGAATTCGCTCAACAGATCCGCAACCTGGGCCCCAAGGCTCGTCGCGATGTGGTGGAGGAAACCGATGCCCCGGAGCGGGTGAAGAAAGTTGCGCGCCAGGAAGCCGAGAAGGCGGAGGAGCAAGAGCAAGAGCGCCGCAAGTCGGATCCCGGTGTTGCACCCTCAGTCCCCGTTTTCGACGATGATTCCGAATCCGAGACTGACCTCAGCGACGATGAACCGGGCCATGGGGTTCCCGGCGACAACATCGCCGCCTCTCTGGCCCGGTTCAGTCGTGGTACCGCCGCCGATGAGCGGCGCTCTCGCCACCTGAGTCCGGAATCATCGTCTCCGAAGACGCAAGCTCGATCGCGCAGAGATTCCGAGGATGACGGCACCGAGCGTGTGCCGCCCGCTCAATTGCGCGAAGCGGCTGGCCTCGCCCGTCCGCCTCAGCAGGCCGATGACGATACGGGCGAAACGCCCGCCGAGCGACGGCGTCGTTTGGCTGCTCTGGGTGAAATCAACAACTCGGACGACTCGGATGACTCCGATACTCCGGTGGATGAAGTGGATGAATCCGACAGCGAGAACAACGGCGCAAACCAGAGCAGGGTGCAGTTCGCCGATGGCACCAAGGACAGTCGCCAGCAGTCATTCAACGGCGGTAGCTCGGGTGAAGCCCAGGATACTGGGTCGACCTACTCGCGCCACAGCCGCAGTGCCAGCCGTCGCAGCATTTCCTGGGGAGGTGAGAAAGGACGAGAGACATGATCAACAATAAAGAATAAAAAGAGGGGAAGGTGAGCGGGGGGTTGTTGTTCACAGGTGTCATAGAGAGGGGGGGGGGGGTTGGAAAAAAGGGGGGAGAAGAAGGCGGTGAACGGACCCCGAGGGATCTACGATCCACGTTGCTGCTTGTGCGTGCTGTGCTGCCTTAGAACCAAAAGAGCAGGAGACGAGACGAGACGAGACGGCCTGGCTTGATTCCCTTGCATTGAGCGAGCATTGGGTTGCATGCATGCATTCGCGTGATGATGTTTCTTTCCTGCCTCTTTCCTTTCTTGTGTATAGAGCAAGAGTCACTTGTTTTTTATATGTAACTTACTTCCTACCCGGTTGATCCGGACTTACTCAGGACGGGGGGAGTTTCGACCTGCGATTAGAGGGTTGATTTCCGATGTGATGAGTATGGAGTACATAGATAATTGCATAATGGTATTGTTTGGCATCCTGGTGTTTTGATCATCGTATGATTGGATTGATTTTACGGTTATTCTGTAGATTTGGTCTAAATCTTTATCTTCGAGGTGACAGATGGCAGGTTAGAATTCTTTTGCCCATGCCAACCCATGACTTCACCCACTTGTACCAGCGATCCTTCATAATGAGTCGATCAGAATTTTCGCAAATGCAAAGATCTCATACAAAACACTGGCACTAACCCTAACACCTGGTCCACGCTTCTACCCTGTCAGTATCAGTGGGTTTGTTGTTCTATGGCTTGCAGATAGGGTTGTGGACTTGTCGTCAGTAGGCGATATATCGACCTCGCTCATGCATAGATGTATCGTCGTGTGAAATGGGTGGATGCGTCGGTGCTTGATTAGGATTGGCGGGTTAGATTGCTGAGCCCATATGCTCATCGACCGCTAGGATATCTGCTGGTATGATTGACGGGATTGATGCTCCTGCTGGAATGTGTGCGCCATAGACCACGGGTTCTTCTCATGGAGAGGTGGAATGACTGGTCACCTGAACGAGTTTGAGCCTTGAGCACCGCCGCTGACTTGCGTGATGTGTCCGCTGGCCAGTTTGGAAAACCTGTACCGAGCTGTGATGGCTGTGGCGGTATGGTGTTCGTCTTAACGCTTGTTCATTCGGTCGCAAAAACACCGCTCAATCATTGAATTTGATTTCTTCAGATTCCAGATTCTTTCTTGGGGTGCCTTGCACTTCGCTGGCTGGGCTGGGATCTGGATATCAGAATTCATCGAACAGGATAGCACGAATTGCTGGCTGATTTTGGGTCAGGCATAGATTCATTAGTACCTGAATCTGAATCATGCGCAGGGGATCATGCGGAGGACATGCTTGGACACCGTTCTTTCGTGGTCGTCTGTTGCTTAATCGCGAGCAGATGGCTGTGAAAGAATGGTGAGCAGGTGTGGAAGAAAGTCTTGCTGCTGGGGCTGCTGGGGCAGCTGGAGCTGCTGAAGATACTTCATCTGAGTGCTGCATGGCTCTCGGTTACTGTTTCGCTCCCCTTATGCTTTGGAGTTGACTCACATACGAAAGCAGTTATGATAGGCACATTTGCAAAAATCATCATTTGAGTTCATTCAGAATAAGTCTCAAATAGAAAGCTAGTAGTATGAGTCGGTAGAACAAGAGCCAGAAAAGACCCATATCATTCGGCATGCTGCCTGAAGGAACATTCAATCTAGCCCCATCACGCGAATTTCCGTTCCCAGGACCGACTTAATGTCTTCAAATAGGTCGAGAATATGAGTAAAGTACCCGGTTTGGCCCTGCCCGTCACCCCCAAAAGCCACGCCCCAAACCTCGCCCTGGCTATCGCAAACAAGGGCTCCAGAATCCCCGGGGGCGATCACGGATTTGCTGGTTTCGCGACTGATAAAACTTTGCTCATGCGTTACGATGATCTCGCCAGCCGCATCTCTCGCTACGTTGGCAAACAGAAGATTGTTGTGCACCCCCTGCGTGAACCCTGTGGTATGACCGAGTTTGTATAGCCGGTGCTCGTATGGTGGAGAAGCAACAGTGGCAAGCGTGGTGAAACGGTGCGACTCAATTTTCAAGTCCGATGACTACAGAGAAGTGTTAGCACAAGAGGGCTTAGAGACTGGGATCAAGGATTCGGAGATAGCCTACCGTGTTATGACCTGTAGCGCGGCCCACAAGGCGGATAAGGGCCCAATCCATAATCGAGGGGCGTGTCGACTCCGGATTTTTGAGCTTGATGGTATTGAGTCGCTTGTTTCGCAGGCCCGAACCGGCAAACACCTGTCCCAAGCGAAACTTTCCATTCTTTCGGTCAGTCTCCAACCGGTCTATCTTCGATTGAATATCCTTCATCTCTTGTTTCACCCGTCTCCACGTACGCTCTTCCAACGAATTGTAGCCCACTTTATTTTCCTGGTCTAGCTCGACCGCCTGGTAGACAGGGTTTCTCTGGCGCTCCTCTAAGTCCTTCCTCAAATCCTGGATCTTTTCATTGACTTCGCTGATGGAGGGGCTGTCTACCCATAGTAGAGCTTTATCGTCGTTGAATCCAACGCCATGTTGGCGAAAGCGATCATAAACTAAAAGCTAAGTGTCACAAAAAACCTCTTTTTCTTTCAGAGGCATATTTACTTACCGAGTTTATCCGCAGCTGGGATTTTCTGATCAGGTACCGGGAGAACACAGTGCATGCACGTCAAGACCATGGGCAGCCACTGTTTGTTTTTGGGGTTCTGTACTTCTACATAAGCACCAACAGTCGAACGGCGCTCCGCTTCGTTGCTCAAAGCCAGGCTCATACCGATCCTGGCAGCTCCAGTTTCAGTCATGCGGCTCATTGCTGGGCCCGCGTACGCCTCTAGCATAAGCTGCGAGGTGTTTTTCTGGACCAGCACGCCGACCTGCGTAAGGCCAAAAGTTTTCAGAATATCCACAATATTCTCTCGGGCGTGTGTCCAATTGCGGGTCTCCTTGTGATCGACACCCAGGATCACCATTGGACACATCGAATTTCGCGACATTCCGATCCGGTGGCAACTGATGGTGTTTATGCCACGCAGAGAGACCTTGTGTTCGATTGTGTTCAGGACCTCATTCCACCTATGAAAAATCGCGTCCGAAGGAGTGCAGGGGGCGATGGAGAGGGGGTTGAAAAACCGAGGATCGAGCATCTCTACTGCTATGTTGTTGACGCCCTGCTGGTGCAAGTACTCACGGACCTTGCGAGCGAATCCAATCCATGGTTGACCAAGATGCTGCTTAGTGGCCAGAAGCTTGCAGGTGAACTTGGACGCACTGCTGCTATCGTGCATTGAGCTGCGGAAACAAAACTGGATCTCTTCGATCCTGATGCCTTCCCGGCGACCCAGGTTGATGATTCCATCCATCAAGGAGGCCTGCGCATTATCTGGAATGGGTGAGCGTCCAGACTTGGGGAACGATGTGTGGCAGGGAGGCTCTGGTAGGTAGGGGCCTCCAGCACGTAAGTCTTCCTCGATGAACCCGTCCCACGCACGTGTACTACTGTCGCTCGAAGAACGACCTGTACGCCGCGATCGAACACTCTGTGAATCGCTAGAGCGTCGATATACAGGCGACGCGTATGTTATTTCTGTTTGTGTCGGCGGGAAGACCAGGGGATTCGCCACTAAAGCCATAATGACGACGCCTCGCTTTGGAATATGTTAGCAGTGTCACTCGAAAGATATTGAGATGGCATACCAAGGTATAAAGGTGGAAATAAGGAGGTGTGTGAGTCCCTGGATTGGAAAAAGTGGGGAAGGACGCGGGCTGCTAGACGGAATGAAGATTGTCAGGATCAGGAAAGTTGAGAAGAGGTCTGACTGGAGAGACTGGTAACAGATCCAAGAGAAGAGCATGGAAAAAATGAAAAGAGATGATCCGGTATCGAGAAAGGCGATACTATGTAAAACGTGTGGCAATGATATGGATTTGAAGCTGTGGTGTTTGAGTTGAAGTGTGTAAAAACAAGTGGTGGATGGAGAGATAGTGGAGGAAGAGATGAGGAGAGAAGAGGGGAAGAGGGAAAATAACTCTGGTGCCTAAGATTTGTTCTTGTGAGTCACAGCTGGCGTGATGTAGTGAATGTGTTCCAAATTCACTATACATCCATCATTGTGAAGTAGGGTCCCAGGAACTCTCAAGGAATGATGTCATAAAGGGATTGTATCCATTCACTACCAAGACTATGAGGAACAAGATATAGTCATATCGACATATATTTTCTGCGAGTCGGCGTCTGGTTTTCTGATTATCACCTGTTCAGCAGTCTCAAAATTCGGAAGAGACTCTAACCAGCTCCGGATGGCTTTTTGACCGACTGCAGGGTCGGATAAGATTTGATAGTTCCGCCTTCAACCTTGACCAGTATTGGACTATTTAGTCGTTCTCTTATTGCGACATAGGGTGTGTTTGATGCAGAAAGTGGTTCGATCAGAAACCTCGGAGCTGATACCTTAGTATATAAACACCAAAGCTACCCCGTACACCCGGCATCAAACAACCCCAGTCTGTCGTCGTTGCAAGCCCTAAGTCCCCGGGAGCCGGAGCCACCGTGCGCGCCGCGACCCACCACGAAGTCGCCGCGGAGTGCGATATCATTATCATCACAGCGGGATTAAAGTATACCATTGGTATGTGTCCTACTGAACCTTAGCCTATCTTACAAAAGAGAAGAAGATTGAACACGTAAATAACTTCATGTTTTGAGTATCAAGGAGAATCAAGGAGAAACAAGCATGCAGCACCTCTACCGCAAACTGTCGATCGTGCGGAGCATCGTCGCGGCCATGAAGCCCATCCGTCGAGACGCGGTGCTGTTGATGGTATCGAGCCCAGTGGATCTGTTGACCTCTCTCATGAGGGAGATGGCGGGCCTACCGGCGGGACAGGTGCTGGGGACGGGGACGGAGCTTGATGGCGTGCGGTTGCGGGCGTTGGTTGCGGCGGAGATGGGGGTATGTCTTCCTCCTCGACCACTGTCATTAGCAGCAGCAGCAGTAACACTGCCGACGACAACTATACTCAATGCAAACTGACACTTAAGCTTACACAGACCCCCGCATCCACCATCAACAACCTCAACGTCCTAGGCGTCCACGGCCCCTCTCAGCTCGCGACCTGGTCAAACGCCGCCATCAACGACCAACTCCTCCAGCAGACCCTGCTCAGCAACCAGCAGCCCAACGCTTCTGGCCGAAGAGTGCAAGCGGCGGTCCGAGGCCATCATCCGCACCAAGAGGTCGACCGAGTACGGCATCGCGGCGGTGATCGCGCGGCTCTGCGCAGCCATTCTAGCAGATGAGCAGAGCGTTCACGCGGTGAGTCATTTCCAGGCGGAGTTCGGTTGCTGTTTTAGTTTGCCGGCGGTAGTGGGGAGGGAAGGGGTCGTGCGGGCGGTGGCGGTGGAACTGACGGAAGCGGAGAGGGCGGACATGGAGAGGAGCGTGAGGCTGTTGAAGGGGCGATTTGGGCTCGTGGAGGGGGATGGTGTTGTCTGATTCTCGGGAGGTAGTGAGGGGTGGGTTGCTTGGGTTTGGTGAGTTTTCCTTGGGGTGGTTGGTGTGGTGGTTTGTGTAGGATGGTATTTGTAGCACATCTTACTTCTGTTGGGCAGTTACAGCTTATTCTTTCTACGCCACAATGGTGCCGAGAATAAAAGGGGAGAGGCGGAGGAGTAGGTGGTGGTGGTGGTGATGTAGTTCATCCTCAGACAAAAGGGGAGGATAGGGCTAATTCGAACTCCATCGCGTCCATTCTTCACAGAGCAGCAGCAAGGCGGGTGGTGTTGAGCGTAAGCTAGAGACAAGCGGTTCTCTCCAGCCAGTACGTTTCTCAGAACCAAACGCTTCAGTAGTTCGGGCTCAAACGATTCGATGGTTCAACGGAAAGAACTTCAGTTCCCTACCACTGACCAGCCCGGTAGCATTAAGCGGAGGCCCGGGGGTTAGGGCTGACTTCCTGTGGTTAGTCTCGGCCGACACTTCGCACCAGAACCAGATCTACTACGATGGCTAGTATCCAGGGAATCCTGGTTGACGGATCTGCGGGGAAGCCACCAATGACTCGTGTCGCATCATACCACCAAGACGTCATTCGGGGTAACTTTAGAAGGAAGACTGTGGTTTGTCCAACATCCACCCAAACTCAATACCTAGTATGCGTCTCGGAGCCGAGTACCGGCTCCATCGTCTACCAGTCTAGAAGGATCCAAACCAAATCGACCACACCTGTCACAGAGCTTGTGTACTCTACAATACCTATCGACCTTCGATACTGGATCCGCTACTTCAGGAGCACCCTCGTTCAACACGTATCAGTATCAGTAAGGCTGGATGTGGTTGATCCGAATACGAGAGGGTCTTCTGGCTCCGGGTTCCAAGCTCCGAGATCCAAGCTCAAGCCCCGGGACTCATCAATATGCTTGATTCTCTTTGCCATGACTTCGTGAATTACCTGAACTATGGAATGCATCTGAAGAAACTTTTCAAAGAGTAAAAGTCCTACAAAGTTGAACTCACCTGCCTCGCAAGCGTAGCAATATCCTCGCCATTCAGCCGAAACGCCCTCTCCCGGGACAGACAAGAAGCCAGAAACAGCCAGCATGCCGCATTACCCACTGTAGTGAACCTCTCGGGCAGATCTTGCCTTGCACGTGAGGTCGCGCGCTGCCCAGTACTGTTCTCAGTGCTAAATAAGCCATACAAATGCTGAGCGACCGCGTCCGTCGTGTTCGCGCCATCCTCCACCAAGAACATCCGCTCCCTCAACTCCTCATGCGCGGTAAAGAAACTCCCCGCCGCCGCGGTGGTGACCACCGGCTTCTGCTTTTGCATCGCCCACAGCAGGACCTCCGGGATGCCTTGGCAGAGTGACAGTTGCACCACCACCCGAGCGTTTGAGAGTAAGGTATTCCACACCTGGTCTTGGGGGCTGATCTGCACGATGCAGATCCGCGATGCAAATCGCTTCATCTTGGACTGAACGTGGGAGAAGAGACGATCGTGGTGCGGAGAGCTCTGGGATCTTTGGGCGGGGTCATGGTGGCAGATCAGCAGCTTGGGAAGAGGGAGCTTAGGATTGTCCGTCCAGGCTATGGTGCAGAACGCCGCGTAGGCGTCTAAGAGAGCGAGGGTCCCGTCTCCGGGACGGAGTTGCGACAGGCTTAGGATGTATTGTTCTGTGTTGTTTATGTCCTGGTTAGCGCTGGTCACTCGCGAGAATTATTCAACATTGCGGCCTGTCTCGCCCTACCTCTCGGAAAGTGGACAACGGGAGTTCCGAAGGTTCTACTCAATGAATTGAGCTCCTGGCCGTAGAAGGTCATGTCGGCATCGGCCAAGGGCTTGTTCAAGCCATCGAGTCTACCGTAGAATATCAGAATAACTGTCTGGAAAGGAAAGTAGGCATAGAAAAGCAACAGGTATAGACACAGGCACAGGTACTGACTGATCTATCGAAGGCGACATATAGCCAACATTTGCTTCTGGCATAATACATGGTGCGAGTTCCCGGGGTAGGGTTGTGACCAAGGTGTCCACATGCTCCAGCTTGGTCTGCACAAACTGCCAGGCAATTGCCCGAGGAAGGGTGCACTGCTGCCGCAGCACATCCGGTGGAGCGTGTAATCGGTTCTCAAACACGACGGGTCGATGGGGATCATGCTGCTTCGCCAGGTGAGCCAGGGTCAACAACGGGGCGCTGTCGATCACGACTACATCCGCCCCGCCCTGTTGACGCGACCGCAGGGGACCATGCTCTTCAACCCAGTACCGTCGCGCATTTTCAAAGGCGAATTCCATGATTTGAAGCTGGTCGTCGGTGTCCAAGCAGACATCTGGCCCTGCTAGGCCCTCCATGAGGTCTTCCATTTTTCGGATCAATTGGAAGATGTTTGGCCGCGGCTTTGGGACATACCTGCACCCATCCGTGACTCTAGAGTCTTAATTCCAATCGAGATTGGGTATACTCACCACCGGATGTCCATCCCCAATATATGACCCAGCCGCAACAATGCATGTCGAGTATGCACAACGGGCTTGCCTTGGCATGTCATACTGAAGAATGCAATCTTCACCTTTCTCTCGACCAGGTCCTTGGCCAGTCCCTGAATCAGTGCCCACAGCTCCGGGCTCACCGTCCGCTGATAACCCTCCGCCTCGGCAAAACGTATGCAGAAGCTCCTATCGACGTCCACCATTCCATTAAAATGAATTTGGTTGTGAATCAGATGCCCAACGCCAAACGACCTGTGCCAGTCGTTCATATCGTTAGTACTTGGTTGGCATTTCTTGGTTCAGCGCAACGCAAAGGACATACCTCAAACACTTCCTAGCCATGGAATCGGCCTGTTCATCCGCGGTCTTCTCCTTCCAACTCGCGAAGATCGACAAACTCCCCTTCTCGTCTGGCTGTCGGGGATGGTCCTTGTACTTCAATACCAATGGTAGAGTATCCAGGTCGTGCCAGAGCCGGGAGCACAATCCGGGGCATTTCTGCACCAGACCTTCGGGGAGGCCGACCGCGACGAATTTCTCCTCGTGCTTCTCGCCGTACCTGCGTAGATGGGATAGTAGCTCACTGATCGCGTGGCATGGTATCTGAGTGTCTTCCACAGCGTTGGGGAAATGGTGGGTAAAAAAGTCAATCAGCTGCGTCGCGTTGCGAATGGCGACGGCGACGGTCAATCTCCCTTGCTCATCGGTCGCTGGTTCTGAGAGTCCGGCGTAGATCAGCTGCTGATAGTATCCAACAGTCAGCGCAGTTGTGTGGATGTGTGGATGTGTTGAGATGATAAATGTCATACATACTTGTGCAGGTAGTCCGCACCAGGAACTCCTTGTCGAAGTCGGATCCTCATTGGAACTAGAATCGTCTGGCTGCATCGTATCGTGTATAGTTAGCTATCAAGACACAGCGGAACATCAGAGGTCTGGATGATGATAGAGTCGAGCTCGGGAATCGCAACGACCAAAAGACCAGGCTCTAGTTGTATGACTTGGTGAGCCACAAATACCGCTGATACCCGGGGTTTCAGACCCCGTCAAAAGTCGGTTCCGGCGATACGAACCGCAACAAAGAAGGTCCCTGCCTATGATATAATGCATCTCGCAGCTTTCACTTCTCCAACATGCAAAAGTCTGGCTCCACTCAGTTCTGTCAAACTTAATGTCAGCATCAGCCCACTCACCCTGTACAATCCAGTACCAGGCAGGCCTCGTAGGCAAAACTGTATGGTTGCACAACCCAACCTCGGAACAGGTCAGCATATGATTCATGCTTGTGGCGAGAATCGTAAGACTATCAGCAGATTTCAGGGGATGTCAAGCGAATGAGCAGGACCATCGCTCGGTCATCGACATAAATAGACAAGAGCGGCTTGTACTCTACGACAGAATTATGGCATCACCACATCTGTCATCAAATTCTACATTCTGACCATGGAGCACAATTCCGACCTCTGCAGGCAGGACCCAAGCAACATCCAGGCATGGCTGGTCGGTCATGGACTGGCCTCCCTGGTCGCAGCAGTCTACCTTATCAGGAAAGGGGGCATTCCCGGTGCCCATATCCATATTTTCGATCTCCACTCCGACGTGGGAGGTGAGATGATTGTTTCTGGAAATGCAGAAGACGGCTATTCGCTTCCCTTCTACAGCCTTCCCTACCTTCACGGGGAGTGTGTGAAGGAGCTCCTCGATCTGGTGCCGGATGTCCAGCATGATGGTAAATCGCTGGCGGATGATGTGCGTGAGTTTCGATGTCAACTGCCCCACAGAGGACTACCGCATCCTGTTCCGCGAGCCGTGAGCTTGGATTCCTCGGGCACCGAAGCGGTGTTTACGAAAGGCATTCAGCTAGGTCTGAAGGATCGGATGGAGCTGGTTAAGTTCATCGTGAATCCGGAACGAGCGCTGCACGCCAAAAGAATCGATCAAGTCTTCGAGAAACCATTCTTTGACACAGGGTTCTGGTCTCTATGGTCCACCACGTAAGCATCCTTTTGCGGGTTTAGAACAGACATAGCTGGTCATGCATAGCTACTAACTCCTCACTCAGATTCGCATTCCAGCCGTGGCACAGCGCAGTCGAATTCCGCCGCCATCTTCGGAAATACCTCGAAGACATCCAGACTCTGAACGATGTCGATAAATCCATTCACACGCGATTCAACCTCTTCGAATCGATCGTCCTTCCCATCACCCGGTACCTGAAGAACGAGAAAGTGGATTTCCGCTACCACGCCGAAGTCAAAGATATCAAGTTCTATCCCGACAGCGACCCAACCACGGTCTCCGAGATCACCGTCATGGAAGACGACCGAGAGTGCCTGGTCGATCTCGATCCCCAGGACATCTGCCTGATCGACGTCGGCTTTTCACGCTCCGGGGCTGTCTTTGGCTCCAACGACCACCCGCCACCATTCCTCTCGTCCAACTGGGAGGACCTTCTCCTCCGCGAATGGCGCCTGTGGCAGACTCTGGCCCGCAAATCCCCCAAATTCGGAGACCCGATGACCTTCCTGTCTCGTCCGCTGGAGTCGAGCATCGAGACCTTCACGACCACCCTACGTGGGACCTCGTTCATGGAGCTCTACGACAAGCTCACGCAGGACAAAGCCGGCACTGGCGCCCTCCTCTCCCTTGTCAAGAGCAATTGGTCGCTGACGATCAGTGTCCCCCATCAGCCCATCTTCGCCTCTCAGCCGGACGACGTGCACCTTCTGTGCGGATACGCGCTGCGTCCGTCCGAGGAGGGCAACTTTGTGCAGAAGCCCATGTTCGCCTGCACCGGCAAAGAGATCTTCACTGAGGTGCTGTCCCACCTGAACTTCCTTCCGTCCGAGGAGTCGAGGCTGGCGGAGAACGCGATCACGATTCCATGTGGCATGCCCCTGGGGACGGCGCCGTTCTTGACGCGTAGTGCAAAGGACCGCCCGTTGGTGATTCCTCCCAATACGACTAATGTGGCGCTCCTGGGGCAGTTCGCGGAGCTCCCGGATGACACCACCATGAGTCTGGATTACAGTGTGCGCACCGCGCAGTTGGCTGTGGCGGAGTTGCTGGGGCTTCCGCACCGGCCGGTCTCGGTCAACAAGAATATCTTCCTGGAGATTTTTGACTTGCTTGTTTAGTTTTCCACGATGAGTTTGCTACGCTTACTTTCATATGTGTGGGTCAACATGGAATTTTATTCGAGGGGAGATGTCTTATCTCGTTGTTCACAGATTGGGTGCTTCATACTTTTGTCTCGGGTAGTCCGATAGTCTAATTAAACCTAAGCCATGAATTCCACGTTTATATTTCTCATGTCTTTGTTAGAGATTGTTTGACCGATCTTAGAACCTTCGCCAAAGCCAAAGACAGGGATACAATTTCCATGCTGGTTCGGCCTTACCATTCATAGGGAATTCCTTGCTGCGCATTAGCGAACAACGGAACTTGTGGGATGCCGCAACATGGTACCCTCTACTATTCTCTCCCTTGCAGAACTTTCCCAGACCTGACATCATTCACAGCCTGTACTTGTATTCGGAATTTCACTACCTCAACCTCTTGATAAGCGAACCCTTGAATGGAACTACCCAGCCTATTCACATCGCTTCAAGGGCTGTCGCCCTGAATATAATTCTACTACGGTTAATACCAATTCTGGGCCCATGTTAATATCTCTATTGACCACTTTCGTGAATACGGCTGACTGGAGACGCAGCTTAACATCTCGCTTCCAGTCTGACGGATTGAATCCTCCTCCACTACATCTCTTCCATCTTCCTCCACAATACTACTGGGAATTTCCTCAAGGAGACTTGAGTCCATGCAGGAATCTTGACTTGAGCAACCCAAATGTAACATTAGAAGACTTAATTTCTGGTCTCCATTTTGTTCTTGGTCTCCTTAAACTTCCATTCTTGAGGCATGGCCATCCGCATGTGGACTGCGATACAAGAGCAGTCCACACGTTCTAATCAATCTCCGTTTCATCAGTGCAAACAAAATCCATGTTCAAGTTATCGCATCCTTACCCCATGTTCCCGAATTCGAGGTCTCGTTCCATGCCATTCTCAAGTCTCAGAAACCTTTCTGTTTGACGTCCTGTTCCACAAGAACATCTGTCATAAACGGACGTGACATACCAAGATGCTAGACATTGATCCAGCGGCTTTACACACGGTGTCATATCCGTTACCCATCATCCATGAGGGTTGATATCCTGTCTTCTTCGATTGTTGGGCCAGCAGGAGTCCTGGTCGACAAAACGGGTTCGATCACTCTCTGTCCCAAATCGATAGAACTTCTACAGATGCAATGGACTACCGGAATCAGCCGGACTGGCTGACTGCAGTGGTAAGTCTGCACTGCCCATTCTACCAAGCAATGCGGTGCTAACCCAGGCAGTGAATAGCTATCTGTTCTTTACAACGAACATCAGCCTCCACCCCAGTAAACTTGATTTCCATCATACACCACCTCTCACCTCTTTCGACGTCATGGAACCTGATCTTCATTTCCCCAACTGATGTCATGGCTAGGAAATGGGGGCGATTCCTGCTTCGCCATCTGTCCCGAGAGAGCCGCGGCCTGCCAGACAGACTTTGGTACCTTTCCTTACACATCCACATGGTCATGGTTGGAAAATGGGGACGATTCCAGCTTCTCCACCTGTCACGGAGGTCCTGGCTTCCTGATAGAGTACGCTACCTTTTCCTGACTGATTGTGATGGCGAAAAAACAGGGACGATTCCAGTTTCGCCACCCGTCCCGGGGAGACTGCGACCAGCCGGACAGGAGCCCGGTATTGAGCCACTGAGTGCATACTCTCGAATGAGTTAAACCTGGCAATGCCAGTAGACCGGAGGGCCTTACAAGACCTTGCTATGCAAATCGTCGATGTGATCCCGTTCGTCATTCTACGAGACGCGCCACCTTGCTTGTCCATCTCCTCTCAAGACGAAGACTTCTTCCATCAGAAATCCCTCTCTCCTTTTACAAGGTCCGTGTCCGGAAACTTCCCGGATACCGCGGCAGGTTGTCAGGAGACAGAGCTGGCAATGAACTTTGCATATCTTGGAGGTGGAGGGCTGTATATGGCAACGGGTTCCCACGCCACACGGCAGAAGTTTCGGCACTTCAAATGTGTCAGAGCGTAGAGCAATTCTTTGCTCCGTGGTACAATACATGAAAGCATAGGCACAACTGATCAAGATTCTGGGTGGGTGGGTGTCTTCCATGGCTACGCTGGCAGCGATGCATAAAGCATCAGATTATGCATCAGACAGCTCACGATGTCGAAGGAAGTCGGATCACTTGCTTGCTTCATCCGACTCTAGACGGTCTGGCTTGCCCAAGAGCGTATTGCACTTGGAGACGCAGGGGGCAGTTGAAGTACTCAAGATTAGTCAGGAAGATTGACAAGGCCTATTGGGATTATCCCAGACCATCTCGGCCGTCTCTCGAACTATCTGATCGAGGTTTCATCGTTCTGATATAGCGATCTCGCGTCGTCGTCTGGCAGAATTAGAAATACCCTGCCTTGATCATGTGCGAGCGAAGAACAGCCTATCGAATTATTACGTTGATTCCATGGACAAGTTGGTCCCAGCGGGCAATCGCCCCAGGGCTCTGCGGAAGAAAGACCAAAAGAAGGTCCAAAAGAAACGGCAGACCCGCAAAGGGCTGGAGAACAAGGACACCTCTCATGAGGTGCTGGTAAGTCCAGACCGAAGGCAATGGCAGGTTGATTGAAGCTGGGCTAATAGTTTGCTTGCCGGTAACAGCTGCGAGAGGCCGAGCGCCTCGAAAAAGCGCAGTGGCGGAGGAGGCAGAGGTGAAATGGGAGCGCGAGAAAGCCGCGGAGATGCGGCAGAAGGCTGAAGCTCAGAGCAAGAACTCCATCTCGATCATCGACCCTAAGTGTATGACAATTTCCCTCATTGAGGTGCATCCGTCTACTCTGCTACCTATGCAAGAACAGTTTTATCCGTACATGCAAAGCACCACAAATACCCCGAAGGAGGTTGCCGCACCGCCGCAAGCGCAGAGATCTCATCCAGGTTATATTTTCAACTCCCGAAGCAAGATATCTTAACGCTTGATCCTCTTGAACCATCGTCCTTTGTTTCAGGCTCGTTATTGACTAGCATGAATTGGTATACTATTCTCAGGTCTGGAAATGTATTCTTCATCTCTCTTCTTCCTCCAACCTTGAGTCTCTATAGCATCTCAAGTCATTCTTCTGCATATACACATCTTTGCCCTTCTCTCCAACAACTTTATCTAACACTATAGTATCTCATAAACCTCTTCTGCTGCTGCTAGACCAATATTACATCAATCCGATCTTTCTCTCAATATACCATTCGGTACGAGCAATCATGCAGACAATTGTGGCCTCGAGCATATCCGCATACACGATGTCATCGAGTTATCACGGCTCTACAGCGGTTGATCTCAATAGCAACAAATAGTCTTGCATTTAGCACTTCCTATCATACAGCAGGAGATGATTCTTCCAGAATTCGAGGCCCGACTTGGCAGGTATCAAGGACGGGCCTGAAGCGCTTACTGCCTGCAGGTGGGAACAAGAGAGTTCCGCCCACCCGAATTGGTCTTTCACGCGCATGCTGATCGACACTTTAGAAGATATCAAGGGCCAACCGACCTCCGTCTGTCAGACCTTTGCTAGAATGTACCGTTTTTGTCACCAGAATCAAATCGGAAGATGCCCCCTCCATATCCCAAGCATCAGTCACGCACTAAAGTCATCTAGCAAGAACTCCACGTTGACTTTGAAGACAAAGTTCGTGATAACAAGCTATCCACGAGACCTAGGTGCATTACAGCCTCCCCGACTATTGCCTCAAGAGTATCGATGAGTATAAGAGGATGGTGCGCATGCAGTGGTGTGACAGAATGGGGATTGATCAGAATTGATCAGCAATATCGTACTTGATAGGGCCAGTCTAATGGATGTCAAACGGGAATACTGTGAGTCTTTCTTCTCTCCTCTTCTTCCAATCTACCGTTACATGAATAAGCAGTTGCTAATTATATCAGTCTCAGCGGAGTCGATGCAAAAACTCAAAGGACTCTTGTCAGACTTGTGGATAACCAGCAGTGCATCACAATCTCCAAGCACATTACTCGCGTACTGCTGCTGCCATGAATGACTCTATTCGAGATACATTCCATGAGCTGAGTAAAAGTCTTGTCAACTTGAAACAGCACTTCTTTGCCCAACGCCCATAGCAAACCTCCTCAAAGCAGTCATGAACAACCTGCGACTCAGGCAACGAATTTAGCCAGCGTGCAAGTGCTTCCCCTATGTCACACATGAAATACTATTTTCCTGGTGCATCGTCGTTCGTTCTCAGCTTATCGCAGATCTTTACACTCCTCAACAGGAATCGAGTCAACCCTGCCCCACGCCTATGCAAACAAACGATAGCTTTTTGTGGAAGCAGATGGCTTAGTTTAGGTCAAACATAGTCCCCTAAGGTTGATCAAAGCCGATATAATATCCCGGCCCAACGAAGCACGGGTAGGGAGTCGGATGTTTTCCTGGTTAGCATCATCAATCGAAATTCAGACCTCATAAACCCCGTGGAATAGTTCTTACGAGGTGCATCGCAGGGGGTCTGCAAGAGTATTAGGAATAAAAACAAATTCGAAGAATGCAGCCGCTTTGTCGCGGGCAGGGTTGGGCTTTCCGGGCTTATGCACTCTGATGTATGCTTGATCATGTCTTATCAAGAAAGTAGAGCTTTACTTGATGTCTTTTCGAGAGAGTACAGCTTTAATTCACCTCATCCGTTCGATCCCGACAGAGTCGCGGGTAATTTCAAGTTTGATTTCCTGGGTAATGAATCAAAGCTACGCCGACTTTTTACCACGAAGTCTCGACGATCCCAGTCCCTGCCGCCATCAATGATGTCGATATACCCGACTACTGGCGTATCTTGCCCATCGATACAGTGATCTCAAGGTAGAGACAGGCAGCACTGCATTACGCTGCCATATTGGGCAGCGATGAGGGAATTGACCTCGCCTTTCTACCTCTACCTCCAATTTGGTCTATCGCTGCCTAAGCCTTCATCATGGAATTCGCCTCACAATCTTCAAGCGTCTAAGCCCTCCAGTCATGGACGAAGTTTTTAAGAACTTGAGGACTTTGCAGAATTTGCAGAAGTCGAAGAATTTGACCACTGTCCAGTCTCAGGTCACCGCCCGACTTTCTAATGTATCAAGCATCTGATAAGGACGATGACACCGTCCACTTTTTGACGTCTGTCTTCACGCTTCTTCCAGTTGAAGGTCAAATCAAATTAGCTGGTGACATCACTCGTCACATTCCTTCTCGATCGCCGGAACGAATGTCAATGCGATGTGTCCGCGGGTTGAGAGGGCTCGGCACATCCTCCCACATCCTAGGCAGAGCTACTTCTCACTTACGGCGCAGCAATTAATGTGAGGAATCGCGACGGACGTGTGGCGCTCTTATATGGCGTGATACTACATGCGGTGGAGATTTGAGGTGCGAACTTGTCTCCTGGCACCGTGGAACCCGGCGCATCCAAAACCAGACAAAGACAGACGGTCGGCACATTTGCCCGCCAGAAAGCAGTGGAAGCATTCAAATAATACTACTGTGCTTCCTGTGAAGTAAATTGTCGAGCCGCTGCTTCACTCCAAGTGACCGTGATGCATGCATCCCCTGCTTCAAATTTCCCAGGAGAAAAATCGGCCAGATATCTGAATAGTCAGGAAATCTGTCAGAGCACCAGCTTTCGTGGTCACCCTAAGCTTGATGCCAGGCTTGATACCCGACCCATAAGCCTTCCCAGGAGTAGCGAAGATACTACGAGTTATGCACCGAGACAGATTTCTTGACAGTGTGTAGCTCGGATGTAAGACCGGAGATGAAGCCCGAAGACCACTGCGTTGAAGCTCGTGACCAAATTATAACCCAGGGTTGCTTGGGCGCGAAGCAGCAAAACGCCAACTGACCATCGTCGAACCTCCCCGATGCCCATGTGATGTGAAACACGGGACAATTCAACCGCGAGACAGTATCCAGACACCGTTTTGCTCGACAAATCAGCCTCAACCTTTATGCAGGCGAGGGGACCGCAGCACGCCAGACTTAGTTATACATGTATGGACCAGCACAGCCATTTAGCGGATAATCGAAACCTTTACAAGACTGAGCAAAGGTTAACTGCACTGCCTTCGTTCCCATGATCATGCTTCGACCCGGATGATATTTGATGAAAAGGTGATGTTGGAAGTAAGACAGTGAAGGGCCAGCAACTTGCAAGACCTTCCTATGCACAGCACTACCCGCCGCATGGGGTGAAGATGAATTTCCATAAAAATGCTTGGAATGCTGAAGCGACAGACCCAACCATCCAAGCACTTAACTCGCCACCCTGGATCCGGAAGGAGGCGTCTATCACAGCTTTACAAAAACAATCTAGTTACCAGGTTGCTCGGCAGATATTGTTGGCTATGCACAGATGACACTGCGATTGACGTACTTCCCTGATATAGGACATTGCGGCCTTGTTTGAGTTCAGCTACGAAATTATATCTTCTTATGCGCGGCATCTGACATCAAGAGAAGAGGGCATAGCATTATCATGGACTAGGTCTCTGTCACCATTCGGGACCAACGAACAGGGTGATATTCGCCCAGCTTGTGGTGGGAGAGCTTCACCCGCAGCCAGAATGAATTTGTGGCTTCGAAGCATAAGGAGACACTCCTACTTATTGAAGGGGTCTTCATCACAATATGAGTGCTATGCTTGATGAGGTCTCTTCGGAGAACAAGTGAAGCCGGGGCGTTCGACCCGACTTCGCCAAAGAAATGTGCAAGCTGGCATATATGACAGCCAGATTCTGCAAAGCCCATCTCCAATTCTGTCTTTGAGATGGAAGAAGGGAGCCATTTTGTCGGGCTCCGATGTTGCCATTATGTATACAATAACTGATTCAACCTCCGACGGGGTCAACATGGGTCATATTTATGGGCATACTGAGTTCCGCCGCCCTCTAGCGGTTACCACACCAGACAGACGGCACTTCCTTGCGCCCTCAGGCAATCCAGCATACCGAGTAAGCCTTGCAAGAAACCCAAGTCAGCTTCCGAGAGCATATGGATAGGGACATAGATATGGCCCCTCGGGATCCAGAATACCTAACCCGGAAACTCAGGTACTTTTTCACGACCCACTGATGATAAAAAGAGCCTTTAGCTACACCTTCATTAGCAGCCAATGCTTGAGTGTGCGACAGCAGTAATCAAGTCAAGAATAATCACCTAGGGTGTGAGTACGTCGAGGCATGCCCCCGAGCCGACCAATCATTCCTGGGCTTGGAAACAACAGGAACCACTGCAAGCGGAAAACAAATCACTCTAGTAAGCTACCAGCAGCTAGCTGCGGGTAAATGAGCAAAGCCTCTGGGAAAGCATACCATGTCAGTAACCGGGATGCAGCTGGCCTTGCAAGACAGCATATATCCATATCACTGGCTGGGGTGGTCACCCTTCTTCCAGTCATGACCAGCAGCAGACTCAGTCGCCAGCTGACTATCTTGCTTCCCCGCAAAGAGAAGATAGATCATCGCGTGCAGTTTTTTTCTAGTACTCTGACGCTTAAGGCTAGCGGCAGAAGCATGAACATGGCCCTGGGTGCAGTTTGGGAAGCAGAAAGTGAAGCCAAAATCGAAGAAAGACAAATCTGGCTTCACCGCGGAAGAGCGCCACGCGGCTACAATGCGAACGTCCCACGATTTACCCAACGGTACCCCAGCCAATATTGACAAAGATAAAGACAGGAAGAAGCAAATGGACCCTGTTGGGCTGACCGTGTCAGGGATGAGAAAACAACATACTCAACTCCGGCTGTGCTTTCTACTTTCACAGAAAGTTCACATTCTGTGTGGGAAGAGGCGTTGCTAAACCACCCTTTGGGACCCCAATTCTTGCGAGATGTGGCATGATCCAGATGCACCGGAGTGGGAAAATCCATCTGCACGGCCCTTTGCTCGGTTCAAAGCGTTGAGTATCAGAGACACAAGCCAACTGGATTCAAAAGCAACAAGGGTGCATACATTGCATCAGATTGGGCGGGAGACCGAGACATCGCACATCATACATCAACCACCCACATGAGGAGGCCCTTTCCCCAAGCGGATTTGATTCAGCGTGAACAATTCCCTTATCCTCCAAGATAGGCACTGCGCTATAGCAGATAAGAGAAGTTAGCCCCGAACGCACAAAAGCAAGAGGAAGGAGAGGAAGAGGAGCGAGTCCCTCTATCAACAGCTCAGTCAATTTGTTCGTCTTATCAAAACCGGCGTCCCTTCCTCGAATTGCTCTTGTCAACATGCCTGAAAACATCGTCTCCCCCTTGTATTCACCTTTGTAACTCCATCTTCCCTCTTACGAATAGCTTATTCTCTATTCGATAATAATCTCTTCACTTTAGATACCCATCAGCAGGAACCCTTAATGCACTCAGCCCGCGATCTCCTACTGATGTCCACTAAATCTCTCTGGCATATGAGCTTTCACCCACCAAGTCGCACCGTTACCCTGGATGGCAAACCCTCCGTTCTTGACCGAGCAGCTGGGAAGAATCGAGTTCTGGTATCCCCAAACTCAAAAGATGTCAAGTCTAAGACTATCCCTAAAGGGATCTAGAAACAGCAAACAAGCAAGCACAAGCACAGTAAACCATGGTTGAGCATCTTTTGCATCGGTTGGTGAGCCGAGACGGACTGCAGATCGGAAATGGAAAGCGGCGACTAGCCTGACCTTATTGGTGCTAGTAAGGGACTTCTGGTTGGAAAGGGAGTGGGGGGAGGATTGAGAAGGAAACGGGAAGCTGGAGAGCCTGAGTTACGATCCATAATTCTCAAAGAGCGTTAAGTGCCGATGTGATACTGGGACAGGGGGAGCCCCGGGGGCAGCCCGCATCGCTTTTTCTTGCTACCGCGTCACTAGCTTGATAGGATGTACACCTCTCTCCCAATCGAGTGATTAACCCTTCCTCAGCCTCAACAGTCACTTCCATAGAAGAATTCAGTGCTTCGTACCTACATAGACTGCGAACCTCAGCACAAAAAAAAAAAAAAAAAAAAAAGAAAGAAAGAAAAAGAAATAGAAAAAGAAAAAAAACAGGCAATTTCCAGCCAACTAAGCCGAATTCCCCTTCTGTACCGCTCAACTACACTCCCATTGCCCGAACCCCCTTCCCCGTCCCAGTAGCGCGTCATTCCGATCTTCCAGTTCCAGACGAAAAGAGAGGGAGGTACTGCATCTTCCTCCCAAGCTCGCCTAACCAATGATCATCGCACCGGTGGGCAAAACAAAGGAACCGAACCGGGTTCAACCCCATCCTCGTCCTCCCAGACATCGTCATCCTCCCCGTCTCCCGCGGGGGCGGGTCCTCAAAGCCCGGTCCACAAAACCGGCCAGGGTCTCCAGAAACCTCCGGGAAGCGCGGGACATAATTGCCTTGCCGGCGAAGCATTGGGCCGAGGCATTGGCGCACGCCTTCACCAGCCGCCGCGACAGCGCGGGATCGACCATCGTATCCAGAGTGCCGATGACGTGCAGGACCGGGGTGGTGAGCCTGGGCTGATAGATGGACGCGTAGGACGGATGCTCCAGGCGGAAGCCACTGAAGCACACCGCAAATTG